>NW_026875876.1:0-18455 GCF_032173495.1 Musca vetustissima | reverse complement strand
TCAGTAGGGCATTTATGGGAATTCGATTAAAATTGTAACAAAATACATTAAATACCCACTGAATCATGTCTTTCGTGTGTTTGCCATGGAATGAACACAATTAGTGAATTACACTTTTCGTGGGTTCAACAGAGAAGAGAATGTATGTGTAACAGTAAGGTATTTATGGGAATTCGATTAAAATTGTAGCAAAGTACATTCAATTTCCATCATATACTTCGCAACACTTTCAATACCAATGAACATTATATACAGAAAGTCTAACAGATTTCCAGAGACTTAAGATACCTTTTCCACAGAAGAAATCGTGAAATCGTATTATACATCAATGCTCAATAAATATAATTAATCATAGCAGTAGGGTATTTATGGGAATTCTATTGTAACAAAGTGCATTAAATTCCCACTGAATCATGGCCTTCGCGAGTGCATCATAGACACGAACCGCAAGTGGTGAGTTGCATCTACACTTCGCTTCAAAATATTATGGATAAAATCTTTCAGGTTTGCGCAACAGCTATCGATCTGAGAGAAACTCCTACAATCCGTCACTAGGGCATAATGTCTACCATACAAATTCGAATGGCGCCGTCGATTTGATACCATTTTAATAGATGTTAATCCCCTACTAATACCATAGACATATTACTTATACGTACATAAAGGTAATACGAGAGGAAATGTGAACAGAAATGGCACTGTGTACACCAAACAGCATATGTTATTTGCCTACGCCGACGACATCGAACATTGCCGCCTTTGAACGAATTGAGGAGTCTGCCAAAGTGGGACTGACAGTAAATGTCGAAAAGACCGAGCTGATGGTATCAACGCGCAAGACGTTTAGTAGACTCGGACCAACTCTAAAACTACAGATTCGAGGTAGTGAACAATTTTATATACCTCGGTACCACCATAATCAAAAATAATAACATCAGCTTTGAAACCCGGAGTAGAATAGTGTTGGCCAACAGATGCTACTATGGTCTGAGTAAGCAACTCAAAAGCAATACCACCTCTCACCAGACCAAACTCACACACTACAAGACGCTGAAAAATTCTCCGGAAGATCTATGCGCCTAACTGCGTCGATGGTGAATATCGCCGTCAAATGAACCATGAGCTATATCATCTATTCTCGGACATCGACATAAATAGACGTATCGATCTGCAGCGAATACGTTGACTAGGTCATGTTGTGAGAATGGATGAAGATGAGCTCAAAAGGCATATAAAAGCGAGCCAAGTGATGGTTCGCGCAGAAGGGGAAGGCCAAGAATCCGATGAAAAGATTAAGTAGAAGACAACATCTCGGAAAATGGTCTTTGAAATTGAATGCTCACAAGACCTACGCGCTAGGATATTTTTTTATACCCTTCACCACACTGTGGTACAGGGTATTATGTCTTTGTGCATATGTTTGTAACATGCAAAAATAATCGAGATAGACACATGGTTCTTTTTGAGAATATGCATAGAATCACTTTCTGAGTCGATTTACGCATGTCCGTCCGTCCGTCCATGTATTTTTGTGAACAAATGACAGGTCGCATTTACAATCCCATTTGGATGAAATTTGGCACAGGTCACTTATTTGGCCCAAGGACGAACCCTATTGAAATTGGGAAAAATCGGTTCAGATTTTGATATAGCTCCCATATATATTTTCGTCCGATTTAAGGTAAATGGTGAACCAAAGTCTCTATATATATCTTTTGATTTGCACGAAATTTGGCACAGCGTAATGAATAAGGTCTAGAATGATGTGTGCGAAGTTTCGTGAAAATCGGTTCAGATTTAGATATAGCTCCCATATATATTTTTGTCCGATTTAAGGTAAATGGTGCACCAAAGTCCCTATATATCACTCGATTTGCACGAAATTTGGCACAGCGTACTGAATTGAGTCTAGAATGCTGTGTGGTACGTTTCGGGAAAATCGATTCAGATTTCGATTGAGACTTGAATGACATTATTGCGTGTTGTTAGCATCCAGATGTATTTCGAACGGGTATCTGAATAGGGGATATCAATTTAGCTAGAAATCGTTTTTCATAAATTTGTCCCATGGTACACAGACGACTCTTAACGGAATAAAATTAAATTTAGCATAGGTTGCAGAAAGGCATGAGTATGTACCTTCGAGGGAACATTGACATGCAGTTGTAAGGATGCATATGTACAATATACCCAAAGTGGTGAAGGGTATCATATATTCAGCCCAGTCCGACTTTACTACTTTCCTTACTGGTTATTTCATGTATTCAATCCTATACTACAACAAATTAAAGTAATATTTTTTTTTATTAAAACAAAATATTTAAACAAAATCGACATAGTGCCAAGTCCATATTTTTGCACAGCATAAATCTTGGTACCCCTGGAGAAAAAAATGAATTATTTAATACTATTTAATTTTTAATTGACTTACCTAATATTTGGTAGGATATCCTTTGAGTTTTAAAAATTCATTCAATCGTTAGAGCATTGAGTATACAAGTTTTTTAGTGTAGTCCGACGATATTTGACCCTATTCTGTCAGAAGTATTTCTTTGAGTTGGGTCTTACTGGAAATTGTATGATTTCGGATTTGTTTATCTAAATGATCCCATAGGTGCTCAATCGGATTTAAATCGGCAGGTGTTATCAGCATGTGTGGTGTATTGTATACGATCCAATTCTTAATGTCCATAGCAGTGTGTTTTGGATCAGTGGAAGTAATAATTATCACGAATGTTGCGTCCATCCGACCCAAATATGTTAAATTTCGATTTGACCGAGAAAATAACTTTTTCTCAGAACTCATTTGTCTTGTGTTTATAATCATTTGCAAAATCGACTCGCTTCTTTCTGTTTGTTAACAAGTGGTTTTTTGCGGGAAGTGCGAGCATTATTGATGCAACTACGTACCGTGTCTGCAGAAACTGATTTCCCAAATGATTCTTTTAAGTCTGCAGCGATTTTAGGAGCGCTGGTAAATTTATCTTGTTTTAATAATATATTCAATTTTTCGTTCTTCTCTGATGTTGAGTATCCTGGGACGGCCTGATCGCGGTTTATTCTCAATTATATTTTCTCTTTTGTATCTATTAACCAATTTTTGGACTGCTGATTTGGTTCTGTTTATCATTTTACCTATTTCGGAATAGGATTTTCCCATTTCATGGTGATTAATTATTATTTTTCGCTCTTCAATAGTTAGTTCTTTTCTAGGCATTTTAAAAAATACTTGCTTTCACTTGTTGCACTAAGCAAATGCTTTTGGAAATGTGGAAAGTACCTTTATTGTTTTAAAATGGAATTTGACAAAAGTCTAAATAGTTGCCACCTATTTAACTAAACGATTTTATCCCGTAAATGATGTGTAATATCAGCTCTGACCAGGGGTACCATGATTATGCTGTGCAAAAATTTTGAGTTGTTGGAACAAATAAATGAAATATTACTTTCCATTGTTTTAGTATAGGAGTGAATACATAAAAGAAAAGTAATTGTTTTAAATTTTGTCAAATATTTTTTGAGTAATTACTGAATATTTTTTTATTTGTATTGGGTACCATGACTTTTGCTGCTCCTGTAATTTATCTACAGTGTACCACAAATGTATTACTGAATATCGTTTTAATTAAAATTATTTTAAACGATAATGATGGTATTTGTAACGTAGAAACTAAATACTAGTTGTAAATTGCAGCAACAAACCAATGAAAAACGATAACAATAATATTTTAAAGATGTCGCTGTTCTAAATGTAATTCACCATATTAGGGGTGCGCCTTAGCTATCGATCTTAGTATTGTACATGGATTGAGTCAGCAGTGGACTGTAACGCTGTAAATACGAACACTAGGTATGTGTCAAGACTATACACTTTGCTATTAACACCAGGTTTGCGCTTTAGCTATCGATCTCAGTGCTGTGCCTGCATTGAGCCAATAGTGGTTTGTGTATTCGCTGCAAATACGAACTGTGGCATCTATCGGCAATTTTTAAAATCAATGTGATTTGAATCGAGTTCTTATAAACTACCTACTAATACCGATAGAAAATACAGTTTTAACACTAGATTGCAGAAGGCCGTTTTTCAAGTATAAAAACAACTTTATAATGACACAGCTTTTGGTGACATTTTTATAATAAACGTAATTCTATGTTGTAGAAAAAGCCACCAAATTTTAAAAAATAAGTGTCATTATATGCACTGTTGTTTTTGTACTTGAAATTGAAAAACGGTCAAAATGACCGCATTCGGCAATTTAGTGTTAATATAATAAATATCAAAAAGATTGTTTCAGAAGACTTCCATCTACATCTGTTATTGATATTATTACTCTATGAATGAACTGAGCGGTAAAGATAAGAACATCTATTAAGCAGTATATCCGGCCTGATTTATTGCATAAACGTGTATTATTTCGTATTTCAAACGAATTCGCCTCAATAATCAATAATCTTGAAGGCGCTGAGACAATACATATATATTGTAATAAAAAATATTTGAATTAATAAAAAAATTGCCCTCCACTATAGGGAAAACGGAATATTGTAGAACATAGTTAGGAAATGCTATACGAAAAAAATTATCTATACTTATAATTTCTCGTTCCGACCGTCGGCTGAAATCATGATAGAGTTCCCAATATTGAAAATGAAGCTCCGGAATTTTGGACATATGATGTTTGGTATTTCAATATATTGGTATACGGTTAGCTATATCCCAGTAAAACTGTTTGAATGTTTTTGTTGATGGTTTGGCATTTCGTGTTCTTGAAAAATATAGGTTCATGTTTATTTTTTAAAGTTTGCATGTGAAAATTGCGTCCACGTTTACATATTTTAATTGCCCAATGTGCCTTTTCTATCTGAATTTCCATTATTTCCATTCCCCGCCTTAATGCTCTAACACAATATCAAACGCCTAATTCATATTGCCTTATCTTTGTTCTTACCTACATTTATTCCCAGGGTCATTAATTTATGATCTTATTCTTTATCCGGAAATGTTATGTTACTAAATTACTACATAGTTTTACAACAAGTTTATTTTGAAATTAAAAAAAAAAACAATGTTTCGAAGGCTTGCAACTTTAAATCTCTTATCGACATCATTAGGATGGGAAGAACATTCAGTGAGGCGTATAAGTACATCAGGAAAAAACCCACCAACAATATTATCGAACATGTTCCGTCTTTGTCCATAGTGTTACTTTATTGGAGTTTGAAGAGATGGCAGGAAACTAAATCTTACACAAATGAACCGACAAACTTTCAAATTCTACGCTTAAATGCACAAATTAATCTGGTGATTTATTTCCATGGTAGTTGTCGTAAAAATTATTATTTTTTGTCGAATTTTTTCCTCCATTTCTTGGTGGTAAACTTTATAGCAATTATTTCTGTGGCTTAGGCCAAACGACATTATAGGCCATAAATTCTAAAGTAATATTTTTTATTTTTTTTATCATGTTTTTCCTTTTTTTGAGTTCTTGTTTGCTTGCATCCTCTTGCCTCATTTCCCCTCTAAAATCCCATAGTTATTATTGATGTTGTTTTATTGGCATTGTGCTGTTGTTGTGTTATTGGGGGAATTTATATATTTTTCTGCTGAATTGCCTTTTTCTTGTATTATTTATTACTTTCGATAGCTGGGAATCAGGGTTAAGCCTCGTATATCGTATAGAGAGTGTTCTCGTTTAGATTTGCTGTGCAATTGTTTGTTTTAATTGAATGTAAGCTAGAGAAATATGACAAACGGATTTATGTACAAATATATATTTCTCTACGAAAAATTGCAATATATTTTTTTATAAGACAACATAACACCCGGGAATATAAATGTGGGTCAATGTTAGCTATAAATGTCCAAATAGTGTTATATTTGTACGGACTTATATTTAAAATAGGTTCTGGAAGCTGTAGTGATGGTTTACATTTTTTAACTTATACATCTCAATGATCTTGCCGATATAAAAGTCGACAATTGTTTTTTAAAGCATCTTTTGCAATACTTTCCAGTAAGGAAAGTTCAACCGTAAGAAGGGCCGACTATATGATAACCTTCATAACTTTAGATACATACAGAGATGCTCATACACACAATATCCTGTCGATAGAAAATCCATTGAGATGCAATCGGACTTAATTAAATATGTGATCTACATAGATAGATGTACGAATTTAAATCAACCCATAAACATGTCATACAGAAATATATCCAAATTTCATGTCAAGCGGGCAGACATGGGGTCTATGGTGTAACATGAGTGTGAAATTGAGCAAGCATTAATACGCCATACAAAATTCAAAAATCGGACGAATATGTGTATGGAAGCTTAACACACGCTATTCAAGACTTTATTCACTAAATTATCTAAAATTTCAATTTAATCGGACAATTTAGGGTGTTTGGTTCACGATTTACATAAAATCGGACGAGGCCGACTATATGATACCCTTCACCACGTTGAGTATATTCAACAGATGAGTTCTAACAGACGTCACATTTTTTAAAGGACCAATAAAATGAAATTGGAAAATATATACGGGAGCTATATCTAAATCTGAACCGATTTTCAGGAAACTTACCACACATCATTCTAGGCCTAATTCATTGCGCTGTGCCAAATTTGGTCTAAATCGAAAGATATATAAGGACTTTGGTGCACCGTTTACATTAAATCGGACGAAATTATATATGGGATATATATCTAAATCTGAACCGATTTTCAGGAAACTTAACACACATCATTCTAGACCTAATTCATTACGCTGTGCCAAATTTCGCGCAAATCGAAAGATATATAGGGACTTTGGTGCACCATTTACATTAAATCGGACGAAAATATATATGGGAGCTATATCTAACTCTAAACCGATTTTTCAGGAAACTTAACACACATCAAATTTCGTGCAAATCGAGAGAAATATAGGGATTTTGGTGCATCAATTACATTAAATCGGTCGAAAATATATATGGGAGCTATATAGCTATATCTAAATCGGACGAAACTATATATGGGAGATATATCTAATTCTGAACCGATTTTCAGGAAACTTAACACACATCTTTCTATACATAATTCATTACGCTATGCCAAATTTCGTGCAAATCGAAAGATATATAGGGACATTGGTACACCATTAACATTAAATCGGACGAAAATATATACATGGGTGCTATATCCAAATCTGAACCGATTTTCAGGAAACATAACACAAATCATTCTAGACCTAATTCATTACGCTGTGCCAAATTTGTGCAAATCGAGAGATATATAGGGACTTTGGTGCACCATTTACATTAAATCGGACGAAACTATATATGGGAGATATATCTAAATCTGAACCGATTTTCAGGAAACTTAACACACATCATTCTTGACCTAATTCATTACGCTGTGCCAAATTTCGTACAAATCGAAAGATATATAGGGACTTTGGTGCATCAATTACACTAAATCGGTCGAAAATATATATGGGAGCTATATCTAAATTTGAACCGATTTTTCCCAATTTCAAAAGGGGCCAAATAAGTGACCTATGCCAAATTTCATCCAAATTGGATCATAAATGCGACCTGTACTTTGTTCACAAAAATACATGGACGGACGGACGTCCATCTGTCCGTCCGTGCGTAAATCGACTCAGAAAGTGATTCTATGCATATTCTCAAAAGTAAGCATGTGTCTATCTCGATTTTTTTTTAGATTTTTACAAACATATGCACAAAGACATAATACCCTGTACCACAGTGTAGTGAAGGGTATAATTAAACATAACACACTGTATCTCAGGCTCATTTCCATACGATGTACCAAATTTTGTCGAAATTGGATGAAACGTGGATTTTGGTGCACCATTTACATAAAATCAGACGAAAATATGTATCTAAATCGGAACCGAATTTCTCCAGTTCTAATAGGGTTTGTCATTGGCACAAATAAATGAACTTTGCTAAAATTTATCTCAATCGGAAATTAAATGCGACCTGTATTTTGTTAACAATTTAACATGAAAAGACGGACTGTTTGTAGGTTGTAATTTTTAAATATAATTTTTTTATAGAGCATTTATAATTAACTTATATTGGAAATCAGTAAAATAAGACCTCTGATTCGGTGTACATTTTTGAGTTACTGATTTTTTATACCCCGTACCATGTGTATATTAAATTTATTATTCCGTTTGCAAGACCAAATATTCTCCGAAGACCCCATAACGTATATATATTTTTGATCAGAATAAAATTCTATGTCGATTTAGCAATGTATGTCCATCTGTTGAAATTTCCAGGCGCATCGAACTTGTGCGCAGTTTTCAGTTTGAAAGATAATGCTTTGAAATGTTATCCTCCACTTAATCATTCCATCGAATTTCACCAAGTCACACAACATGACCTAGCCACCGTAGTCGCTGCAGTTCGACACGTCTGACTATGTCCGAATATAGATTTTATTGCTGGTGCTCATCTGTTTGCGCAAGTACCCATGCTTCAGATCCATACACCGGCAAGAGTAGTATTAGGTTCTTGTAAAGTGCGAGTTTGGTCTGCCGAGAGGTTTAAAAGGTTTCCAGCAAGATTTTACAAAAGTAACAAGACGTAACAGCTTGTCTGTACCCTTGTACGGTATTGAAGGGCTCTGAGAGGTCCTTTCCGACTTCAACTGCTGACATTGTGCCAGTTAATGTTATCATGCATAGCCGTATTTTTCAGGTATAGAAAATGGCCTTGAACACCTCTTGACGGATTGGCCTGTCGAATGTGGCATTTATCCTGCAAAGATATGCTTAACCATATTAAATTACTCTAAACCCCTCTTAGCGGATTGGCTTGTCGAATGCGGCTTTACAGTCGACGAATAGGAGGAATTTGTCGATTATTTTTCATGGGTCTTTCCCAGGGTTTGTCGCAGTGTGAAAATCTGGTCTATGGTGGTTTTTCCAGGTCTGAAGCCGCATTGATATGGCCCAAGAATGTCATTGACCATAGGCTTCACACAGCACGCTAGATAGCACTTTATATGCCATGGAAGGGGAGACTAATTCCTCTTAAATTGACATATATCGTCTTGTCTCCATTTTTGTGAACGGGACACAGCATGCTGAAGTTCCAATCATTGGGCATGTATTCCTCTAGCCTAATCGTAATAATCAACTGGCGCATGCTCCTGGTCAACATCTGACCACCAGTCTTGAATAGTTCGGCTGGATTTATTATTCTTCAGCCGATTGATTGCTTTTCTGACCTCATCTTGATACTAGAAGCTTTGCAAAATGTTCATTCCAGATCCTCAACACACTGTATGTATCTGTCACCAGGCTTCCTTCTTCATCTCTACAGGAGGATGTGCCTGCACCAAAGCCTTCTTCACACAGCACGCTAGATAGCACTTTATATGCCATGGAAGGGGAGACTAATTCCTCTTAAATTGACATATATCGTCTTGTCTCCATTTTTGTGAACGGGACACAGCATGCTGAAGTTCCAATCATTGGACATGTATTCCTCTAGCCTAATCGTAATAATCAACTGGCGCATGCTCCTGGTCAACATCTGACCACCAGTCTTGAATAGTTCGGCTGGATTTATTATTCTTCAGCCGATTGATTGCTTTTCTGACCTCATCTTGATACTAGAAGCTTTGCAAAATGTTCATTCCAGATCCTCAACACACTGTATGTATCTGTCACCAGGCTTCCTTCTTCATCTCTACAGGAGGATGTGCCTGCACCAAAGCCTTCGGTTTGTTGTTTTACTCCTTGGTAAAATTTTTGGACTTTGTTTTGACTACTGTGCATCTCGATTTGCTCCCGCTCACGTTTTTCTTGTTCTCTCTTTTTTCTGAAAATACAATTCTCCTCTCTCCTTTCTCCCGGTAATTCTCTCTCGCACTACTTGTTGCAACTGTCCGCAGGGTTTCTCTATACGCTGCGTTTTTCGCCTCATTAGCATTACGACACTCCTGATCGTACCACGGGATTCTTGATGGTGGTTTTTGGTATACAAATGTTGGTTTTGCTGCAGTTTATAGGGAGTTGGCAATTCTTTGCATTGTGCTTCTATATTATTATCGGGACAACGAGTGCTTTCGTCAAGCAGGTAAGATGGGTGGAGTAGGCTTCTGCTACCTGTTTACAGCTTTTCGACGTCGAGTTTCCGTGTTGTATTAGATCGCACCTTTGCTGCTACATTAAGGAGAGTGCGAATGCCTTCCGTCTACCACAACAACATGATCGATGTAATTTGAAATCCAGGTGGTCTTTTGTAAATCGAGATGCTTGAATCTGGCGAATCGTGAATCAATCAACCTCATGCCGTTATCTGATGTTTCTTCATGGAGGCTAAATTTTCCTACGGTGGGGCCAAAAATATTTTCCCTTCCGATTTTTGCAATAAAATCTCCTAACAGAATTTTAATGTTATGGCCAGGGCAATGGTCATATGCTGTTTCTATGCGCTCGTAAAATATGTCTTTGGTCTGTTCGTCTTTGTCTTCCTTCGGTGCAAATGAGACTGATGTAGAAGAACTTCACTTTTACACGTATTATAGCAATTCGCTCATCTACTAGAGTGAATCTGGAGACGAGGTTTTTTTTCTCCTGTTAACCATAAATCTGCAGCCAAATACATGCCTCATTTTATGATTAGGGGGGTTTGGATTTCTTTTTATTGTTTTTTATAGCAGTAGTTTTTTTTCCTAGTGTGGGCAACTGACCCGACCCCTCAACACATTTTATAATTCTTATGGGTGAACTCGAGGCACATATCAACTGAGTTTTTCAACGGGTGATGAAAATAGCTATCCCAGGTAGCATCGCGGGGAGGTCAGCATCCATAATTGAAATGAAAGAGGGGCCAAAATAAGCCTAGGCTTCGCTATGTTAAAGCCAATCAAAACCAGTAAGGAAAGTAGTAAAGTCGGACGGGGCCGACTATATGTTACCCTTCACCACTATGAGTATATTAAACAGGACTATTATCATGAAATTGTATGAAATAAAATATGTGATATTTATCTACATGTGAAACAACCTAGATCTATCCATAAACATGTCATTCGTTTGTTAAAATGGAACAAAAGTATGTAAATCGACTTCAAACAAATATCTTAAGGTCATCCGTTGGGCTAGGTCTGTACTTCTAGAAAACCCAACTACGTTATTCTATACTCAATTTTGTACGTTGTGCAAAATTTGATGTCAATCTAACAAATATGAGGAGTTTGATGCACAATTTACTTATATATGGATGCTATATCCAAATATGAAACGATTTCAACGAAACTTGTCACAGGTTAGGCTATACAGATTTCAGTACGTTTTGTTCTTATCAGCCATATATTGGTTCCTTGGTGCGTCAATTACTTAAAATCAATCTATAATATAAGGGAACTACATCTAAATCTCAACTGATTTTCACTAAACTTGGCACACATTATTCTGTATTAAATTCAAAACGCCATGCAACGTAAGAATTTGGTACATTATTTATATTAAATCAGACGAAAATATATATATAAAAATCTGAATCGATGTTCACGAAAATCAGCACACATCATTCCAGCATCAATTCAGTATGTTATGCCAAATTTCGTGCAAATCGAAAGATATATGGGACTTTGGTGCACCATTTACATGAAATCGGACGAAACTATATATTGGGAGCTATATCTAAATCTGGACCGATTTTCACGAAACATACCAGACATCATTATAGGCTCAATTCAGTACGTTATACCAAATTTCGTGAAAATCGAAAGATATATAGGGACTCTGGTACACCATTTACATGAAATCGGACGAAACTATATATGTGAGCAATATCTAAATCTATACCGATTTTCTCAAAACTTTGCAGACATCATTTTAGGCCCAATTCAGTACGTTATGTCAAATTTCGTGCATATCGAAAGACATATAGGGACTTTGGTGCAACATTTACATGAAATCGGACGAAACTATATATGGGAGGTATATCTAAATCTGAACCGATTTTCACGAAATTTAGCGGACATCACTCTAGGCCCAATTCAGTTCGTTATACCAAAGTTCGTCCAAATCGAAAGATATATAGGGAATTTAGTACACCATTTACATGAAATCGGACGAAACTATATATGGGGGCTATATCTAAATCTTGACCGATTTTCACGAAATTTGGAAGACATCACTCTAGGCCCAATTCAATACGTTATACCAAATTTCGGCCAAATCGAAAGATATATAGGGACTTTGGTACACCATTTACATTAAATCGGACGAAAATATATATGGGAGCTATATCTAAATCTGAACCGATTTTTCCCAATTTCAATAGAGTTCGTCTTTGGGCCAAACAAATGAACTGTGCCAAATTCCATCCAATTCGGATCATAAATGCGACCTGTACTTTGCTCACAAAAATACATGGACAGACAGACGGACGAACGGACCGACAGACATGCATAAATCGGCTTAAAAAGTGATTCTATGCATGTTCTCAAAAGGAACCATGGGTCTATCTGGTTTCCTTTTGCCTGTTACAAACATATGCACAAAGACATAATACCCTGTACCACAGTGTGGTGAAGGGTATAAAAATCTGAATCCATTTCAATGAAACTTGTCACATTTTCTTTCTGTAATAAATTCAAAATTGTATCTAAATCGGGTAAACATTGAGTGTTTTGTGTAGCATTTACATCAAATCGGAGCATTTACTTCATATCTAAACATATGCACAACGACATTATCCCTGTACACTGTGGTGAAGGGTATAAAATTATTCGTTTAAGTTTTCCAACTGGAATATCTGTAATTTGAAATAAAATTTTTCGGACCATGAACACCCTAATAAATATCCCAAACGACTTACGGAATTTTTAAGGCACTCCAATCAAAATTCAGCTCCGCTGAACTTAACGACTTTTTCACTGAAGTGACCAAAAAATTACAAAATTTTACACAGGAAGTGGATCAGTACTATGCGGTCCAAGTAAAGCAATACTTTTGTATGGAAAATGTCATATAGATTAGGTTCGGGTAGAAATGAACTGTAAATGTTTTCAATGTATGCGAGAGGAATATGGATCTTTTAGCTAATATGAATTTTATAGATATTAGAGGAGGGATATAGGATATAATAATACTTGTAAAAAAGTCTTCATATTTGGATATGTTTTAGTGTTACCGTAACCACACCGGAGAATAAAACTATTGCGAAATTTTGCCAGCCTAGTCATTTTGCTCCTTAATATGTTAAAGCTCAATGGTAGTTCTGTAGGGTATCATATAGTTGGACACGTACGACTAGTTTCTGTCTACTTTTTAAGTCGTTTGTATATCGTTTCAATTTTTCAACAAATCATTAAAACAACAACTGCCAAACAAATAGTCAATTGCACGTAGCATTATTAAATTATCTAGCTCTTTAAAAAGTTGTTAGCAAAACAAAACATGTTCATTATTATCAATTAAAATATACGTTTACAAATTTATATACAATTTTTTGCGGAATTTGATTTTTTGTTCTTACCACAAAACAATGAATATGTGTTTTTTGTTTTTGCTATTGCAAATAATGATATGTTCACTGTCAGCCGTTGCCATTTGTTGGTTGACTGGATGGCTGGCTGGTGTTTGTGTTGTTGCTGGGTTTTTGTTGTTATTTTCGTCGCATTTAATATTCTGTCGAACTTTTAGCAAAGTGTTAAAATAATGTTAATGTTCAAAATGTCATAAAATTTACGGTATATTTAACATAATTTTTTTCGCGTCGCTCGTTCGTTGGGTTGGGTTTTGTTTTTTTTTTGTTGTGATTCAAACGTTTTTCAATTTATTGTCATTAGTATATGAATACGAGAGTGTGTGTTTGTGTGACCGTGTGTGTTTCTGTTTTATTATCCCTACAACACACACATGTCAAAGCCAGCACTGCAGCCGCGGCAGTAACATCGTCGATGTTTTGTTAAAACAAATTAGTATCATCTGAAATTAACACGTTTTTTTGTGGGCTCTACAACACACACAATGACACACACCTAAATGTTTGCCATGTGTGTGTGTGTTTCCGGTTTTTTCTCTGCTACACACAGCCAAAGCATCGGCTGTTTACATGAAAAGCAGAAAAATCAGAAAACATGTCGTAATTAGAGTTACAATTTTAATAAATTGACGTTGTTTTTTTGCTCCGTTTTTTTTTAATTCATCGTTTGTGGTGTTCATCCGTTACACCCTCCGGTTTTTTTATGCAAAATAGTAAAAAAAAAATGAAAAAACAAAAACGAATAACAAATTGCAGCGATAAAAATGACAAAGTCCTATTCACCGCATAACTAGTGATTCTATTAATTAAAAACAAAATTCTGTTTTTGATATCGAAAGGGTGAAATCAACTGTTATTAACAATTTATATACATACGAACAGATAGAGACCGACAGCCTGGTAGGCAGACGGACGGACAGGCGACAGGAACATGTTCTCTAATTAATGGAATTACACATATCATTAGTTTCAATAGATGTGTTTGTATATGTGTGTGTGGGTATATGAATTATTTTAATTGACAGTTTTGCTATATTAAATTTAGATAAATCTTTTTGCGGTGAAGTTGTAAAAAAATGAAAATAAAAACAAATTCCATTTAAATGATAAACTTTGTTAATTGCTTTATCAGCGGGGTAAAAATAAAGACAAAACTATCAAGTGGAGGGGATTTTAGTCAATTATATCTAAAATCATTTATAAAGGATTTATTTGTCTGTCAATGAGTATTTGCAAACGACGAACACTGAGAATTTATAATTATATATGAATTTGGTTCCTATAGAAATCGTTATTAGTTCAGATGTATAGACAGTTCCCATATTAAAGATATGCAGAGAGTTTTCAATAATATCGACATCGATACACTTATCAAATTCTTTAAAACTTTTCGAGTCTACCAGGCATAAGTAGGAATATATGGATAGACTGGAGCATATACCACATTATTATCAGGAACAATGTGTGACACCTACCGCTAGGAATAAATTTGTCACTACTCTTGTGGTTTACAACTGTAAATAGTCTTTTAATGAACTCCAACGAAGGAGAATTTGAACCAATCCGTTCGGCAGACCACATTATAATACTTCTAAAGTACTGATTCTAAACATATAATCCATAAGGTAAATGGAAACGATATATACCTAGAGCTGTTTTTGAGAATATGCGTAAAATTACTTTCTGAGTCGATTTATGCATGACCATCAGTCGGTCTGTCCATGTTAAATTGTAAACAAATTACAGATTGCATTTATGATCCGAATGAGATGAGACTTGGAACAGCTCACTTATTTGATACAAGGACGAACCCTATTAAAATTGAAGAAAATCGTTTCAGATATAGATATACCTCCATACATATTTTCTGAGCCTAGGGTCAGATTTTGATATAGCTCCCATATACATATACAGTGGCTCCATCGCATAATCGGACAAAAGGAGTATTTACTAAAACCAGAAGATTTTTGGAAGCAGATAATTTGATGACAGATCATCTTAAAATACATTTCTATTTATAGTTTTCATTATATTAAGGTTCTGTTTACTGACGAAAGCAAATTTAACTTGCACGGGTCAGATGGAAAGATGTATGTGTGGCGTAAGCCAAATGCTGAATTTAACATAATAATACAAAAGGCACTGTTAAGCACGGAGGAGGTTCTGTTATGGTTTGGGGCTGCATGTCGAGTGCGGGAGTAGGCAATTTGCATTTTATTGATGGTAAAATGGACAATTTTGTCTACCTCAACATTTTAAAACAAAATGTAAAGCAAAGTGCAGATAAATTGGGTATCGCGAACAACTTTGCCTTTTATCAAGACAACGATCCCAAGCACATATCAGGTGTTACAAAGCTTTGGTTTATCCATAACTGCCCAAAACGTATACAAACACCAGCACAGAGCCCAGACCTTAACGTAATTGAGCATCTTTGGGAAGAATAAGCTAGGAGAGTGTATGGAAAAAAATTAACTCTTTAGTACAGCTTAAGGGGGCTTTACTGGAATCGTGGAACTCCATAGAGCCGGAGGTATGCCAGAATTTGGTCATATTAATACCGAAGCGTTTACAGGCCGTTCTGGAAAACAAAGGAAATGCAACTAAATATTAATTTCTCGATTTGTTCATTTTTTAACATTGATACTTTGCTTTGTCCGATTTTGCGTTGAATACAATAAATTGAGTTAATTTAGTTTTTCTGACGAAATTTACTGTTATCACTAGAAAAGTTGTTGTTTTTTGTATTGTTCAGAAATATAAGTAAGTAATGTGTAAATAAAAGCGAAAAAACTACACACTTAGACAATTTTTTTGAAATGTATAGCATTATTATATGTGACAACCACTTGTCCGATTATTCGATGGAGCCACTGTATGTTCTTCTGATTTTATGTAAATGGTGTACTAAGCTCTTAATGTTTGTCCAATTAAGAGGTAATTTAGAATATCATTATGTATTAAGGCTATACATTAAGCTCCATTGTTTTATCCGTTTCAGACGAAATTTGGAACACCGAACTGAATTGTGTCTGAAATGACGTGTGATAAGTTATTTTGAAATCGGTTCTGATTTAGATATTGCCCCCATATATATGTTCGATTGCTCATTCATTTCATCTAAGTGGTGCGCCATATGGTCAAACTGTTTACGTTATACGCTGAGCTTCATAGTGAAATCTAGATATAGCCGTTATATACATACAGGGAATTTCCATAGATTTCAGAATGGTATGTGCTTGGGTTGATTTAAATTGGTTCATAAATCTATGTAGGAGATATATTATACTTCGTCCAATTCCATGTCAATGATCCTCCATAGATGCAATCATTATATGAAAAAACAAGTATGTTATGTTTGGTTTATGTCGGTGTATCTTAGGACCATAGGAGCGAAAGAGAAGATTAATATTTATAATTTTTAAACGGAAGATTTGTTACGCAATGAGACCACAAAATACTAAATTCTAGCAAATTTGATTAAAAACTTGTCCCTAAACTAGTGCAAATTTGGAGCTGCCGTTAAATGTGGGCTACCCCAAAACAAACTTGACCTGCCTGCAGACAAAAGACAACCCTGTGCAAATTGTTAGCTACCTATCTCAATTCTTAGAGAAGATAGCGTGAGAATAAGATACGGACGGACCGGCATGGCTAGATCGTCTTAGAATACCCTGATACCCTGCTCAAAAATATACATATTTTATAGAGTGGGAAATAATTATTTTGATGAGCTACAAACGGAATGAAAAAACCAGTAAAGAAAGTAGTAAAGTCGGACTGGGTCGACTATATGATACCCTTCACCACTTTATGTATATTGTACATATGTATCCTAACAATTTCATGTCAATGTTCCCTCTAAGGAACGTAAACCTTTCTACAACCTATGCTAAATTTAATCTCTATCAAGCAGATTAAGAATCGTTTGCGTACAAAGAGAAAAATTTATGGAAACCAATTTATAGGAAACTTGATACACGGTACTCAGTATGTCGCACTGTTAAAAATATAGTCCCAATCAGACACCCGTTCGAAATATATATGGTAAGTTGTGCAAAATTTCGTGTCAATTCGACAAAATTTTGGTGCACCATTTACCTAAAATCGGACGAAAATATATATTTAGGACCTATATCTAAATCCGAACCGATATTCTTGAAACTAAACACACCTCATTCCAGACTCATTTCAGTAAGATATGCCAAATTTGGTGGAAATCGAATGTTATATAGGAATTTTGGTGCAACATTTACATTAAATCGGACGAAAAAATATATGGGAGTTATATATAAATCTGAACCGATTTTCTCGGAACTTAACACACATCATTCTAGACTTAATTTAGTACGCCATGCCAAATTTGATGCAAATCGAGAGATATATGGAGACTTTGCTGGCCCATTTTCCTTAAATCGAACGAAAATATATATGGAAGCTATATCTATATCTGAACCGATTTTCACAAAACTTAGCACACATCATTCTGGATCTAATTAAGTACCCTATGCAAACTTTCGTACAAATCAAAAGATATATAGGGACATTGGTGCACCATTTACATAAAATCGGACAAAACTATATCTAAATCTGAACCGATTTTCACGAAACTTGGCACACATCATTCTGAACCTAAATTAGTATCTGTTCAAAATACTTTGAACAGAATTCTGTGTTACAGAAGATTTGATCGTTGGAGTGTTTTAAGATAAGAGTCTAAAATCCCACACGGTACGCTGATTAGACTGTTGTTGTTGGTCCTGAGATTTTATGACGCACACGATGGGAAAACTCTCCACAGATCAAATTCTATTATTAGAACAAATAGTTTACTGATAAGTATTTTGTGTTTGAGATTAGGCTAAGAAAGAGTTTTTTAAGTAGAACCTAAGGATAAATATTTTAAAATAAAATTAGTGCCTTACAACCACTC
>NW_026875875.1:0-182432 GCF_032173495.1 Musca vetustissima | reverse complement strand
TTACGGGTTTTTTATAGGGAAATATTAGAAAAGACTCAGTCTATATGCAAATCAGTGAGCGGAGCAGTATAGTCGGACGGGGCCGACCATATGATACCCTACACTACTTCCATGAAAATCTAATTTTCTATGGTTTGATATTCTGAGCTTGAGCAATATTTAGCGATATTTGCACCCCCCTTGACCGACTAAGACGTCTACAAATATTACTAATATTCAGTACAGCTCTTCTAATTACTTGTCCAGACCCCCTTCGCCGAGGGTTGTGTTGTGATGTTCGGCTTTCAATAATGGCCTATAAATCGATTCATAAAAAAAAACCTAAAAAATTAAGTGTTCGGATCACTTCATCCCAATATTATTATCTGATCATCACTGAAAATTATAGGCGTTGTCCATGACCATACCTGGATCCTCATGGAAAATTTCAAAGCGATCAGCGCTTTATTTCCGCCCTCTAATGATAATGGGTTACTAAATGATATATGAATACGTAAGCACCTATAAATATTTACGTGTAACTCCCACATCCGAGAACATACGACAATATAATTGGTATCAATTTAATGGTCAACCACTCTTCTTGGATATACTATCAACTTCTCGGGTCTATATGCATCAGGGGTAAATATATATGCCATAGGATACACATTTTGTCATTTTTCACACAAAAGTCAGGGTACATTAAACCCGCTAAATATTGACCGATCTTTATCAAAAGAGGCATGCTTATTCTTTGGCCAGATCACCTTCTCCATAAAAAAATTCACGATGTTTGGGCCATAATTGCGGCCTCTGGAGCGACCAGGAAATCAGCAAATATAAAGTTTTTGGTCCATTTCAACCCCTAAATATTTACCGATCTTTACCAAAAGACAATAGGGGTCTTCATTGGCCAGAACCCATCCTACATGCAAAATTTCGTGAAGATTGGTCCATAACTGTGGCCTGTATCGTGTTTACAAATTATAATGGACAGACGAACAGGCGGACGGACGGACACACATGTTGAGATCGACTCAGCTAGTCGAGATATGACTATTGGTATACTTAAAGGTGGGTCTAGGACCAATATTTCGCGGCGTTACAAACTCTTTGGGGCTGCACAAAGCTATAATACCCTGACAACATAGTTGTGTGGGGTATAAATACACCACCCATAAATACTTGCAATATATTTTTTTAAAAAATCGTTACCTTCTTATTTAAAAAAAATCACGAATTTTGGTTGCTAAAAACAGTTTTTCTTGAACAAAATTTTAAAGTCTAGAGGAATGTAGACTTTTTGGTATTCTATAAAATGTTTTTATGAAATTCGATAAGAAGACATTATGCTTTTCTATAAGAAGGCCACCTCTATATGAAGATCGACTTGTATTTTATAAGAAGACCTAATGGGCATATATGAAATACCCTCTGGTCTTCAATAGAGGGCATATAAAGTTCTTGGTATCCGTAAGAAGACTTTGTGGACTTCTAGAAGAATGCCATCTTGTATTCAATAGGATAGCCTTCAGGTCTTCTGAAGAAGGCTCCTTCTGGGTTTCTATAAGAGCGTCTTCTGACCTCCCAAATTTTTGTTTTTTGGTTCAGAAAATAAGAAGACCTAATGGACATATATGAAATACCCTCTGGTCTTCAAAAGAGGGCATATAGAGTTCCTGGTATCCGTAAGAAGACTTTGTGGACTTCTAAAAGAATGCCATCTTGTATTCAATAGGATAACATTCAGGTCTTCTGAAAGAAGACTCTTACGGGTTTTCTGTAAGAGGCCTCCCAAAAATTTTTTTCTGGTCTTCTAAATGAAGATTTTCTGGTCTGGTCAAAAGATTTCCGAAAAACCCTCTGAGAAGGCTTTCGCGTCTTCCATAATAATACCTTTTGGAATTATATTAGACTAACTATAGAAGACCAGATTATAAGAAGACTAATTGGTCATATATATATATAGGAAGACGCTCTGGTCATCCATAAGAAGACATTCTAGTCTTTTATAAAAGCAGACCTACTGGCCTAATATTCTGTGAGAATATATTCCGGTTTTCTGTAGGAAGACCATATGTCATTTGTATGAAAATGTTCGGGTTCCCATAAGAAGACACTCTAGTCGTCTGTAAGAAAAATTACTGGTATTTAATATGAAGGCTTTCTGTTCTTCATTAAGAAGGCATTATGTACTCCTATAGGTAAACCTGCAGGTGTTTTTTATGACGATCTTCTGGTCTTCTTCTGTATTCTCTATGAAAATTCGTTCTCTGCTCTTCTTTGAGGTTACCTTCTGGCCTTTGATGAGAATACTGTTTTGATTTCTATAAGAATAACTACTGGCTTTATAGAGAAGATATTCTGGTCTTCTGAATAAATGTCACCATCTATGGGAGACGTTCCGATCTTCTACAAAAAACCCAAGGTATTTTATAATACTATAAGAAGTTCTTCTGTCACTCTGTATAAAGACATTATCGATGGTATTCCTGCTTCCAGAAGAAGGTATTTTGCCCATCTACAAACAGATATTTTGGTCTGATATAAAAAAGTCTTCTATAAGTTTATCTATTTTTTTCTTATAAAAAATTGTTAATATTATATTTTTTTTCAATAAAAATAAATTATATTTTATATATAAATTAATTAAATAATTAAAAAAAAAAATCTTATTTGGGCATCTCGCCATTATCCTCATGAATTGGTATGATTTTTGGTCTAACAATACGTGGCAATCTGGGATCTCGTGGTGGTATGGCCATGTTTACGGTAAAGGGGAACCTCTGAAATTAAATAAAAAATAATATTAAAAAATATAATATATTAAAAAATAAAATATATTAAAAAATAAAATAAATGAAAAAAAATATTTATTTAAATAAATAGGAAATTTGTCTACTTACACCACCAGGTGCCAAGGGAGAACCATGTTCAAGTTGCGGTCTACCATGGACTTGTGGTAGAATCCAAAGGATACCAATGAAAATAAGGATAACCGAGTGTAAGATACTCATGGGAGACATGTTAAAAAAAATCCCTCTCTTTGTAAATCTTTAGTTTTTCAAGCAAAAAAGTGAAGTGTGCGAACAATGCGTATTGTAAGAATTTTTATATTAAAAAATAACCCTACCAATCTCCTGGTGAATGTATATTAAGATGAAAAATAAATCGATTACGTTACGTTTTTTCCACGCTTTAATTTTGCATACGACATGGTGACATATATATTCAATAATAATAAAAAACCCTTACAAACGAATTCGTTATTTATTTAAGTGTTCTGCTGTCTTTTAAAAATAACATTCCATTCCAACAGGTGCGGATTGTTTAGGTGAACGCATTGAGAGATTATAAAGAGCCGGAAATTTAATATTGGAATGTTTATTGTTTTTCAACGTCAAACTGAGAGTGAAAGCCATATGAGTCAGGAGGAGTTGCAAAAATTCACTCCCCCTAGAAGTAAAAAGGGAATGAATGGATGTCACTTCCACTTTCTTATTTCGAAGTTACTGCGTAAATATCAGGTTTATCTCTTCAATTGTTAACGACTGGCATATGTAAACTATATTACATATATTGAATAACAAAATGACAGTTATTACGTTTCGCAAGAGATTATTCACTTTGACATTGTCAGCGGATTATTGGAATTTATATTTGAAACATACATACACATACACATTAATCTAAAAATAGAAATCCCGCACAGCTTTTTTTGCTTTTACAAATAATTATTGTGAATGATTCATAATATGTTAATACAATTTTTTATAGAATCTGAATTTTTATAGAAACAATTCCAGGAGTTCTTCTTATAGAAGACTAGTCTTCTTATAAGAGAAGAATACCAGGAGGTCTTCATGAAGAAGGCCAGAAGGTCTTCTTATAGAAGGCCAGAAGGTCTTCTTATAGAAGGCCGGAAGGTCTTCTTATAGAAGGCCAGAAGGTCTTCTTATAGAAAACCGGAAGGTCTTCTTATAGAAGGCCGGAAGGTCTTCTTATAGAAGGCCCGGAGGTCTTCTTATAGAAGGCCCGGAGGTCTTCTTATAGAAGGCCCGGAGGTCATCTTGTAGATAACATGGAAGTCTACACTATTAGACAAGAAGGTATTTCTCTTGAAGACCAGAAGGTATTCTTGTAGAAGATCTTCTTATAGGACACCGAAAACCTATTGTTGGAAGACCAGAAGATGTTCCTATTGAAGTCCAGATGGTGTTTTACAGAAAAGTAGAAATTCTTCCTTCCTGTAGAAGACTAGAAGATCTTCATAAAAAGACTAGAAGCTCCTCATAGAGAAGACCAGAATAAGTTTTTATATAAGACCACAAAATATATTTGTAGAATTTTTATGAGACCATTTTCCAAGCTAGGCCACCTCCCACCAGACCAAACTCACGCTTTACAAGACGCTGATACTACCCGTGCTATTAAAATGATTTGAAGCATAGGTACTTGCGCAAGCAGATGAGGCAGCTCTTGGGGTGTTTGAAAGAAAAATTCTCCGAAAGATCTACGGGCCAATTTGCGTCGACGGTGAATATCGGCGTCGAATGAACCATGAGCTTTACAATTTATACGCGGACATAGTAAGTCGTATTGAGCTGCAACGACTACGGTGGCTAGGCCATGTTGTGCGAATGAATGAGAATGCCCCAGCTCAAAAGGCATATAAAAGCGAGCCTACTGATGGTTCCCGTAGAAGGGGAAGGTCACGAATTAGATGGAAAGACCAAGTAGAAAACAACATCTTGGAACGTGGTCTTCCAAATTGGTGGATTTGCGCACAAGACCGACGCGCTTGGAAATCTTTTTTATGCTCGGCTTATGGAACAACAGTTCTGTAACAAGCCAGCTAAGTAAGTTAGTATTTTCCAAGCAATAATTCGAGCTCTATTTATCACATTTTTATTTGAAAACCAAATTGAACATTTGCAGGGCGCCATCTATGAATGAGTAGTAATATTATTGAATGTGTCTAGCAAATACTTCAATTTCGTGAAATATGGCTATAAAGCAATAGATGTCGCTTTAGAGTAAACATTGTTGCTATGGAATGTCCCTCAACCTAAACTTACAGCAACATTCTAAACAGGGTCAACACAAAATGTTGCCGAACAACATTATTGTTGAATATGCTATCAATTGAGAACACTTAATGACAACTAATGTAAAATTTTCCAGATCCTGTCATACGCGGGAATTTTGAAATAATATTTTTTTGCATTTTAAAATAATAATTTTTCTATGCCCTATTATAGGCTTGAATTATTAAATAATAATATTTGTTCAAGACCAAATTTTATGCGGGGATTTTTATACCCACAACACAACTATGTTGGCAGGGTATTATAGCTTTGTGCAGCCCCAAAAGTTTGTAACGCCGCGAAATATTGGTCCCACCTTTAAGTATACCGATCGTCATATCTCGACTAGCTGAGTCGATCTAGACATGTGTGTTCCTCCGTCCGTCCGTCTGTCCATTATAATTTGTAAACACGAAACAGGCCACAGTTATGGACCAACCTTCACAATATTTTGCATGTAGGATGGGTTCTGGTTTGGTAAAGATCGGTTAATATGTAGGGGGTGAAATGGACCAAAAACTTTTTTGTCTGATTTTCTGGTCGCTCTAGAGGCCGCAATTATGGTCCAAAGATCGTGAATTTGTACATGGAGATGGGGATCGGGCCAAACAATAAGCATGCCTGTTTTGATAAAGATCGATCAATATTTAGGGGGTCAAATGGACCCTGACTTTTGTGTGAATATTACAAAATTCATATAGATTTACCCCTGAAGGACATAGACCCGAAAAGTTGATAGTATACCCAAGAGGAGTGGTTGAACTTTAAATTGATACCAATTCTATTGTCGTATGTACTCCGATGTGGGAGGTTCACTTAAATATTTACAGGTGCTTACGTATTAATATATTACTTAGTAACCCATTACCACAATAGAGGGCGGAAATATAGCGCTGATGGGTTTGAAATTTCCTATGAGATTCCCGTTATGGTCAAGGACAACGCCTATAATTTTAGATTATGCTCAGATAATAATTTTGGGATGAAGTGGACCGAAAATTTTTTTTGTTGTGTTTTTTTTTTCGAGTCGATCTATGGACTACAATTGAAAGCCAAACATCACAACCCAACCCACGGTGAAAGGAATCTGGACAAGTAATTAGAAGGGCTGTACTGAATATTAGTAATATTTGTTGACCTCTAATCGGTCAAGAGGGTGCTAATATCGCGAAATATTGCCCAAGCTCAGAACTACACTGCAGAAAGTTAGTTTTTCGTGGAAGTTGTGTAGGGTATCATATGATCGGCCTCGTCCGACTATACTGCTCCGCTCACTGGTTAAATCATTTTTTAGGACCCTATGCAAAGTCTGGATTTTTTTATAATATACCAAAAAATATTAGTTAAAAATCTAACTAATTTTTCAAGCCCTATCAGAGCCTTTGGTTTTTAAATAATATTTTTAAAACCCTATACAAGGCATGAATTTCGAAATTAATATTTTTTAAGACCCTATCTAAAGCATGGATATTTAAATAATATTTTTTCAAGACTTTATAAGGCCCTATACAAGGCGTGGATTTTTAAAAAATATTTATACCCTACACAACTATGTTGTCAGGGTATTATAGCTTTGTGCAGCCCCAAATGTTTGTAACGCCGCGAAATATTGGTCCTAGACCCACCTTTAAGTATACCGATCGTCATATCTCGAATAGCTGAGTCGATCTAGACATGTGTGTCCGTCCGTCTGTCCATTATAATTTGTAAACACGATACAGGCCACAGTTATGGACCAATCTTCACGAAATTTTGCATGTAGGATGGGTTCTGGCCAATGAAGATCCCTATTGTTTTTGGAAAAGATCGGTTAATATTTAGGGCATGAAATGGACCAAAAACATTATTTTTGTCGGTTTTTCTGGTCGCTCCAGAGGCCGCAATTATGGCCCAAACACCGCATGCATGTTTTGATAAAGATCGGTTAATATTTAGCGGGTCAAATGGACCCTGACTTTTGTGTGAAAAATTACAAAATTTGTATTCTATGGCATATATATTTACTCCTGGAGGATGTAGACCCGAGGAGTTGATAGCATATCCAAGAGGAGTGGTTGGCCTTTAAATTGATACCAAATATAGTGATGTATCTACTCAGATGTGGAAGTTACAGTCAAATATTTACAGGGGCTTACGTATTCAGATATTATTTAGTAACCCATTATCACTTTAGAGGGGGAAATATCGCGCTGATGGCTTTGAAATTTTTCATGAAGTTCCAGTTATGGTCAAGAACAACGCCTACAATTTTCGGTGATGATCAGATTAAAATTTTGGGATGAAATGGACCGAAAACTTAATTTTTTGTGTGTTTTCGAGTCGAGTATAATCCGAAAAATCACAACACAACCCACCGTGAAGGTAATCTGGACAAGTAATTAGAAGGACTGTACTGAATATTCGAAAAAAGTAAGGAAGAGGTCTTGTTGACCTCTAATCGGACAAGAGGGGGCAAATATCACGAAATATTACTCAGACTCGGAATAAACATCCTCTGAAAGTTAGAGTTCGTGGTAGTTGTGTAGGGTATCGTATGGTCGGCCCCGTCCATACTTGAAAACAATATTTCAATATTGATAATTTCCAAAATATGAAACGTTTATTAACCTTTCATTTTTCTCCCCCCATCATTTCCCTTCCAATAGTCGTCGAAGAATGAAAAACGTGCTGTTACAAATTTCGACCAGCATAATCTCCCTCTCTCTTAGATATTTTTAACAAATAAATCGTGTTCCGGTTCATTAACCATTAAATGTGATTTGAATATTTCAAATCAAATTGTATTGATTGTAGGTAAATGTCCCTCACCCCCAACTAATTTGAATAATGATGGCTATCACAATTTTATGGTTAATTTTCCATAATATTCCACACTACCTACCTCCCACCTTCTCTGGCGACCAGCTCCTCCGGCGCATTATGAATGCAACTCCCATGTCTAACAAATTGGTCATCTTGTTTTAATCAATCTTAACCATTATTAATATTCCGTTAGCCGTTTAGAGCGACCATCAACGCCTGGTTAATGCCTCCCGTGTCCCGTATGTTTGGGTCTTTAGCATTTGGCCACCCCTTGCTCGGTCTGTGATGTATATGATAGACACAGCTGTTTGTTATTTTTTTTTTGTAATGATGTTGGAAGAAAGCATTCACCTCGACCACCCCCCCTTCTGCCCACTCATCGAACACAACAACATTCTCCGCTTGACCATAATTATAATATTTCCCCCCTCATATGCATGGAGCTGGCTGGCTGTCTGTCTAGTTGCCTGTCAATTATTGGCCCTAATGGATTTTCAAACCTTAAGGTGTTGATTAACTTAACGAATTATTTATTATTATTGGCTGGAATGCCACAAAACTCCAAGCGATTTGAAGTCAAAGAAGAGGGGTCAAATGATGACGGGCTGGCTGGCTGTCTGACTGCTGCTTCTGCTGGTCGTGTGGTGTTGATGATGGTGAATGAATTGTTCTTTTTGTTTTTCTTTCTCTCTCTCTCTCTCTCTCAGCCCAACAGGTAGGCTTGAAGCGTACAAGCGTTTTGATCTTCAAATCAAAATCATGTCCATCGATCCATCCATCCATCTATTCATGGATTTTTGTGTCTAGTAATTGTTTACCTCGTCACCGATACCCTCGCCGATACCCCCCGCCTCCTCTTCGTCATCATACTAATTATAATGATTGATATACAATTTCAGTTCAGTTCATTTGATGTGATTTCTTCGGGATGTTGTAGTGATCGACCGATCGATTCGTATGAGTCCATTGAACTTCTTCACGCAGTGAGACAACAAAACTGCTACCCAGACCTGATGTTGTTATTATTTCTACGATTTGTTGTAGTTGTTGTTATTGTTATTAATAATTCGTAATTTATGATTTTTGTAGATTGTTCACATGTTCTTCTAGTTATAATCTCTGTGCCGATGTTGTTGTCATTCAAGATGATAATGTGATTTTTTTCATTCAATATCCCGCTCAGAATAGCCTCTAGAGGATTTATGCATTTTATTGTCTCTCGCTATCGTAATGACTTGCCAAGACTCAACAGGTTATCATTTCCTTTCCAGGGTGATTGAAATTAATTTGTTACATATCCCCACATTGCGATCCATTCATCCGTCTGAGGAAGGTGTGGAAAATCCATGGGAAAAGTGCCAACACCTTAACATATTATTATTATCGGCCTTCATTTGGCTGGAAAAATTAATGATCCGAAGGATGTAGCCTGACATGATTAGTGATAATAGTTTTGTAAAGTAAGCAAATTGTTATTGTAAGGAAATGGTGAGTGGATGATAGAGAGGGGTTTTCTGAAAAGAAGACATATATTTTTATGATAATATCGGAGTTGAAAATTTAGGAATATGGTAGCCTTTTGAAAAAAATATTTTTAAAAAAATATGGGACTAAGGTAAAGCCTTGGACAAATATTATTTAAAAAGCAGCAATCATCAGAGGGCTTAGAAAAAATGTAATTTTTTAACCACAACTTTCAAAGCTCGATGAAAAATTAAATTAAAAAAAATTTAAAATTTAAAAAAAATCAACACCTATCAGAGATCTTAGAAAAATATTATTAAAAAAAATTCCCAAACAGCAGAGCTCTTGAAGGAAAAATGATTGAAAAATTTCTAAATATTAGAGGCCGTTGAAAATTTTAATTTATAAAACTCCTAAAAAATATTTTATAACTTCTTTTCAGGTCAGAGCCCTTAAAAATAGTAAAAAAAAATCCGCGGCTATCGGAGCCATTGAAAAACCAGTAAGGAAAGTAGTAAAGTCAGACGGGGGCCGCCTATATGATACCTTTCACCACTTTGGGTATATTCAACAGATGAATCCTAACAGAAGCTCAGTTTACATTAAAACGGAGGAAAATATATATGGGAGCTATTTATATAAAATCGAACAAAAATATATATATATATATATATATGGGAGCTATATCTAAATCTGAACCGATTTTCAGGAAACTTGACACACATCATTCTAGACCTAACTAATTACGCTGTGCTAAATTTTGTGTTAATCGGAAGATATATAGGGACATTTGTGCACTATTTACCTAAAATCGGACGAATATATATATGGGAGCTATATCTAAATCTGAACCGATTTTCTGGAAACTTAGGACACATCTTTCTAGGCTTAATTCAGTACGCTATGCCAAATTTCGTGTTAATCGGAAGATATATAGAGACTTTGGTGCACCATTTACTTAAAATCAGACGAAACTATATATGGGAGCTATATCTAAATCTGAACCGATTTTCACGAAACTTAGCACACATCATTCTAGACCTAATTCATTACGCTGTACCAAATTTCGTGCAAATCGAAAGATATATAGGGGCTTTGGTGCACCATTTACATAAAATCGGACGAAACTATATATGGGAGCTATATCTAAATCTGAAACGATTTTCAGGAAACTTAAGACACATCATTTCAGACCTAATTCATTACGCTGTGCTAAATTTCGTGTTAATCGAAAGATATATAGGGACTTTGGTGCACCATTTACCTTAAATCGGACGAAAATATATATGGTAGCTATATCTAAATCAGAACCGATTTTCAGGAAACTTAACAAACATCATTCTAGATCCAATTCGTTATGCTGTGCGAAATTTCGTGCATGGTGCACCTCCTTCAAATCGGACGAAAATATATATGGGAGCTATATCTAAATCTGAAGCGATTTTCAAGAAACTTAAGACACATCATTCGAGACCTAAATCATTACGCTGTGTCAAATTTCGTGCAAATAGAATGATTTTCAGGGGCTTTGGTGCATTATTTACCTAAAATCGGGCGAAAATATATATGGGAGCTATATCTAGATCTGAACTGATTTTCAGGAAACTTAAGACACATCATTCGAGACCTAAATCATTAGACTGTACCAAATTTTGCAAATCGAAGGATATATAGGGAACGTTTACATTAAATCGGACGAAAATATATATGGGAGCTATATCTAAATTTGAATCGATTTTTCCAAATTTCAATAGGGTTCGTCCTTGGGCCAAATAAGTGACTTGTGCCAAATTTCATCCAAATCGGATCATAAATGCGACCTGTACATTGTTTACAATTTAACATCTACAGACGGACGGACGGACATACATAACTCGACTTAGAATGTGATTCTATGATTATTCTCAAAAGGAACCATGGGTCTATCTCGTTTCCTTTTGCCTGTTACAAACATATGCACAAAGACATAATACCCTGTACCACAGTGTGGTGAAAGATATAAAAATATTATCGAAGCTCTTATAAATTAATTTTTAACATCACCATCTTTTCGAGCTCCTGGAAAAAAATAGCCCCACCAATTAGAGCTCTTAGACAAAAAACATTTTTTTTAAATCCGCGACTTTCAGAACTCAGTGAAAAAGTATTATTTAAAAATCTGCAACTATCAGTGTGCTCTAGGAAAAATATTTTTAAAATTAGGCCATCAGATCAGAGCTCTTGGAATAATAATCGTGAAAAATCCACGCCAAATATCTGAACTCTTGGAAAATGTTATTTAAAAGTTCAGGCCATAGAGTCTTGAAAAAAATATTTTTTAAAAGTCTTCAGCTATCATAGCTCCAGGAAGATAAAAAAAATCTGCAGCTATGAGTGATCTCGGAAAAAATGTACGCCTATTATAGACCTTGAAGAAATATTATTTAAAAATCCACGCCTATTATAGTCTTAGAAGAAATATTATTTAAAAGTCCACGCCTATTATAGCTTTGGAAACATGTTATTTAAAAATCCTTGAAAAAGTATTATTTATTCACTCCTTAAAAAGGACCTGGAAAATATTCTTTAAAAATAGAAGTCTACGGTATAGTCGTAAAAAACTTTTTAAAAATCTACCTCATAGAAAATTTTAAAGCGATCAGCGCTGTAGTTCCGCCCTCTTGTGTAGCAATGGGTTACTAAATAATATACGAATACGGTGATACCTGTAAATATTTAGCTGTAACTCCCACATCCGAGCACATACAACAATATAATGGGTATTAATTTAAAGGTCAACCACTCCTCTTGGATATAATATCAACTTCTCGGGTCTATGTCCTTCAGGGTAAATATATACGCCATAGAATACAAAATTTGTAATTTTTCACACAACAGTCAGTGTCCATTTGACCCGCTAAATATTGACCGATCTTTATCAAAACAAGTAGGCTTATTCTTTGGGCCGATCCCCTTCTCCATGCAAAATTTAACGATGTTCGGGCCATTATTGCGGCCTCTGGAGCGACCAGAAAAACCGACAAAAATTTAGTATTTGGTCCATTTCATCTCCTAAATATTAACAGACCTTTCCCAAAAACAATAGGGGTCTTCATTGGGGTCTTCATTCGTGAAGATTGTTCCATAACAGTGGCCTGTATCGTGTTTACAAATTATAATGGACAGAAGGACGGACGGACACACATGTCTAGATCGACTCAGCTAGTCGAGATTTGACGATCTGTATACTTAAAGGTGGGTCTAGGACCAATATTTCGCCGCGTTACAAACTTTTGGGGCTGCACAAAGCTATAATACCCTGACAACATAGTTGTGTAGGGTATAAAAATCGAATCGTTCGGTAGGTTCTTAAAAATTATTTTTTAAAAATACTATTAGAACATATTTTTCCTATTTGGTCATTTTCTCTATTTGGTCATCCAGAACATCTTCAAATCTAATTAGAATAGAAAGATCATTTTCAAATCCCCTAATTAGGTCAAACAATTAAACCGAGCCTATAATTTTCTTTGATGATCTCTTCAACCGATTGCGCCCCATTGATCGTTAAATTTAAATAAATTCCTTATTCAGTTTGAGGGGCAGTGCTGCAGAGATAAAACAATACCCTGAACTAATTAAAAATTAATTTCCCAATAAACATTTTTAGTTTAGGAATTTTTCGAAATATTTTCAATACCAACACGAATCCATCCTTAAAATCATATTAAATATTTGTTTCGAAACTCAACTGTACAACAACACCAACAAAGAAGAAGAAGATCAGAATGAGATGGAGGAGGTGGAGGTGAAGGCTTTTTAGACGTTCCAACCATAACTGAAATTCTTGACAATGATGATGATAGCATTAATGGCCATGGAAGCTAGGCTCAGGATGGTTGGTTGGTTGGTGTTGGCGTTGATGGTTGGATGGCTGTGTTCTTTGGACATTTTTTGCTGTTGTTGTTGTTAGGTTCTGACAACTGATATACGCGTCTAGATTTTATTCTTAGCAAATTGGTAAATATTGTAGCCAGTCGTGGCATTAAAAAGGTCTTCGTTTGTATTTTTTTTTTTATTTTTCGTTAATTTTAACAGCAGGATAGCTGCCTATTGTCCAAAAGAAGAAGAATAACTCCCTCATTCGCCAAAGAAGAATAAAAGGCTATGGCGATCATGACTAACATGACCACCAATTTTGATTAGTCTTTGGTGATTTTTTTATTATTCGGTTTTATTTTTTCTCCCTCTTCAGTTCTGGTTTGTGACCGTTGAACAGTCAATGATTGTGGCGGCGAGGTGGTTTTTGTTGTTGTTGTTGTCTAGTTAGAGTTATTCTACAAAACAACAACAACGGCAGCAACATACACACACATATGGGTCCAAAAGACTTCTTTCCTGTGCACAGCGACTTAGCCATCCAGCCATTGGCATCCATCGAATGATAAATCACTGAATACCACCACCACCACCACAATTAAATAATAGCCCCTAGATGATGGTGGCGATGGCCCGTTGATGATGCGACTGCCAATGCCCGTCCGGCTATAGCTGTCGATGATGCTGATGCTGATGGCAGTTGATGCCTACAATAAACCGTAATTACTTCTTTTAAGCTTCAATTCCAATTTGAAGAAAATAAAAATAGAAACGAAAGAAGAGAAAGATTTTAAAGTCCAGATTATTATTTGGTTAACGAAAAAACATCAACAACGAAAATAAATAAATTTCAGTACTTCATGTCAATATACCTAATATAGGTAGGTATAGCTCACGGCTCCACTCAACACTCATAAAGAACACGTTAGAAGCTCTTAAACTAATTACACCATCAAGATACACGCTTCCAATTATTTGGGGAGGTTGTAATGCTTTTAATGCGTACCAATGACCTAGCTAATTATCAGCTAATCAGTGAGAGAAACTCAGCCACAAAGCGAACTAAAAAAAATATTTTTGGAAATTACTTTTTCAAAAAACGAATTTAAATTTAAAAAAATCGAATAAAATATTTTTTATAAATCCACGCCTTGGAAAAAAATATTTTTTATAAATCCAGGAATTGGGGAAAATTTTTTTTTTTAAGTGATTACTTATACTCTTTCGAGTCGAGCTTGATGATCTAAATTTTGCAATGAAAAGGAAAGCCAGGAGAAGAACCTACGTACCCACCATTATGCGACGCGTTTCGCCGTTGGTTAAGCGGCTCATCAGGCATATTGGGCTATGTGGATTTACAAAGGTCGTACGTTGATAACTTGTATTTATTCCGCCCTGATGCGAAACTTGCATATGCGAATTAAATTCAAATTTGTCAAAGTTCGACATTTGTCTTCATTCTAGGAACAGTCCTTTTCAAAGCAGATTTTTGTTGTAGCGATGGATAATTAATCCACACACCTACAATTGCTTCCATGGTATACACATGTTTTTGGCCAACCGTTTTGGAAGTGTGTTGATGGCTCAGAACGTTGAGTGGTCTTGGCAACATTTGTGTTGCTCCGAGGACCTAGGAGTATAAATAATCACTTAAAATCACTTTCAAAATGATCACAAAAATTCAAATAACAAAAATTAATTTCAGCCGAGCACGGCTAGGGCTCGAACCTAGGTCCTCGGAGCAACACAAATGTTGCCAAGACCACTCAACGTTCTGAGCCATCAACACACTTCCAAAACGGTTGGCCAAAAACATGTGTATACCATGGAAGCAATTGTAGGTGTGTGGATTAATTATCCATCGCTACAACAAAAATCTGCTTTGAAAAGGACTGTTCCTAGAATGAAGACAAATGTCGAACTTTGACAAATTTGAATTTAATTCGCATATGCAAGTTTCGCATCAGGGCGGAATAAATACAAGTTATCAACGTACGACCTTTGTAAATCCACATAGCCCAATATGCCTGATGACCCGCTTAACCAACGGCGAAACGCGTCGCATAATGGTGGGTACGTAGGTTCTTCTCCTGGCTTTCCTTTTCATTGCAAAATTTAGATCATCAAGCTCGACTCGAAAGAGTATAAATAATCACTTAAAATCACTTTCAAAATGATCACAAAAATTCAAATAACAAAAAATTTTTTTTATATAAATCCAGGCCTTGGAAAAAATATATTTTATAAATCCACGCCTTGGAAAAATATTTTTTTTATAAATCCACGCCTTGGAAAAATATTTTTTATAAATCCACGCCTTGAAAAAAATATTTTTTATAAATGCACGCCTTGAAAAAAATATTTTTTTATAAATCCACGCCTTGGAAGAAAATATTTTTTTATAAAAAAAAAATTATTTTTTTTATAAATCCACACCTTGGAAAAAAATCCACGCCTTGGAAAAAATATTTTTTTATAAATCCACGTCTTGGAAAATTATTTTTTTTATAAATCCACACATTGGAAAAAAATTCACGCTTTGGAAAAAAATATTTTTTTATAAATCCATGCCTTGAAAAAAAATATTTTTTTATAAATCCATGCCTTGAAAAAAAATATTTTTTTATAAATCCAAGCCTTGAAAAAAAATATTTTTTTATAAATCCACGCCTTGGAAAAAATATTTTTTTATAAATCCATGCCTGTCGAAGGACCAAAAATATTTTTTTATAAATCCACGCCTGTCGAAGGACCAAAAATATTTTTTTATAAATCCACGCCTTGGAAAAAATATTTTTTTATAAATCCATGCCTTGAAAAAAAATATTTTTTTATAAATCCATGCCTTGGAAAAAATATTTTTTTTTTTAAAAAAAAAAATATTTTTTATAAATCCACGCCTTGGGAAAAATATTTTTTATAAATTCAAGCCTTGGGAAAAATATTTTTTTTATAAATCCAAGCCTTGCAAAAAAAATATTTTTTACATATCCCCGCCTTGGAAGAAATATTTTTTATAAATCCACGCCTTGGAAAAAAATATTTTTTAATAAATCCATGCCTTGGAAAAAATATTTTTTTAATAAATCCAAGCCTTGGAAAAAAATATTTTTTTTATAAATCCACGCCTTGGAAAAAAATATTTTTTTATAAATCCATGCCTTGGAAAAAAAATTTTTATAAATCCACGCCTTGAAAAAAATATTTTTTATAAATCCATGCCTTGGAAAAAAATATTTTTTTTATAAATCCACGCCTTGGAAAATATTTTTTTTTATAAATCCACGCCTTGGAAAATATTTTTTTATAAATCCACGCCTTGGGTACTCCTTTGGAAAATATATTTTTTTATAAATCCACGCCTTGGAAAAAATATTTTTTATAAATCCACGCCTTGGAAAAAAAATATTTTTTATAAATCCACGCCTTAGAAAAAAAATATTTTTTTATAAATCCACGCCTTGAAAAAAATATTTTTTTTATAAAACCAGACCTTGGAAAAAATATTTTTTTATAAATCCATGACTTTAAAAAAATATTTTTTATAAATCCATGACTTTAAAAAAATATTTTTTTATAAATCCATGCCTTGAAAAAAATATTTTTTATAAATCCATGACTTTAAAAAAATATTTTTTTATAAATCCATGCCTTGAAAAAAATATTTTTTATAAATCCATGACTTTAAAAAAATATTTTTTATAAATCCATGCCTTGAAAAAAATATTTTTTTATAAGTCCACGCCTTGGAAAATATTTTTTTATAAATCCACGCCTTGGAAAATATTTTTTTATAAATCCACGCTTGGAAAAAATATTTTTTATAAATACACGCCTTGAAAAAAATATTTTTTATAAATCCACGCCTCGAAAAAAATATTTTTTTTATAAATCCACGCCTTGGAAAAATATTTTTTATAAATCCACGCCTTGAAAAAAAATATTTTTTATAAAAAAAATATATTTTATAAAAAATATTTTTTATAAAAATATTTTTTATAAAAAATATTTTTTATAAATCCACGCCTTGGAAAAAATATCCACGCCTTGGAAAAAATATCCACGCCTCGGAAAAAATATCCACGCCTTGGAAAAAAATATTTTTTATAAATCCACGCCTTGAAAAAAAAATATTTTTTTATAAATCCACGCCTTGAAAAAAAATATTTTTTTTATAAATCCACGCCTTGCAAAAAATATTTTTTATAAATTGACGCCTTGAAAAAATATTTTTTTATAAATCCACGCTTTGAAGAAAAATATTTTTTTATAAATCCACGCTTTGAAGAAAAATATTTTTTTTATAAATCCACGCCTTGCAAAAAATATTTTTTATAAATTGACGCCTTGAAAAAATATTTTTTTATAAATCCACGCTTTGAAGAAATATTTTTTTATAAATCCACTCCATCTATAAATCGGAATTTAAAAAAAATATATTTTTAAATAGTTTTTATTTTCAATTCCAATTTCAAATATCGTTCACAAATCAATAATTTATTCCATAAGGACCCAAAGGGACTTCCAGAGAATACACAAAATTTCCTCGTAAATGTAATAAAATTAATAAATAATTTTATAGTTTTTTATGTTTTTTTTTCATATTGAAAACAAATAAAATATTTTTGTAATTATAAAATAAATAATTAATATTTATGTTATTGGGTAGATGTGTTTGGAATTTTTTCCACCCGAGGAATAAGGCCACAGCCTTTTTCCTAGAAATCCCTCATTTTGAATTATCTCTTATGGGATAATAATGTGTTTAATTTTATTGCTCAGAACACACGGGGACCTTGAATATTTTTCCCAGTTCCCACCAAAAAAAAAATATTATCTCAACAATCAAGCCGATAAAAATAATTTATTACCCTAGGTGAGATTTTGAAATGAAATGATTTTTGGGTAGGGATGGATGGTCAGTCGTCATTGGTATGCACAGCGGCATAATAGAGGCTATAAATTTATTAAAAGAGGATTAGAATGAATTTCTTCCTTTTTTTGTTGTACCTCTGATCGGATAAATATTTCATCTGAACTGTCCTGTTTGGAATTTCAAAAACACTGGGTGATTCACACTCGCTGACACTTGGATAGTTGGCTTGCTGATAATTATCAATTGACACTGATGATGAGTACATTAATGGCTGCTTGTTGTTGTTGTCGTTGGAAATTTTGTTGTTGTTTTGTAAATCCATTTACATGCATCTCCTGCCAAATACATGTCTATTGGGCCTCAGGAAATTTATGCTGATTTAAATGTGAATCCCGACGTACGAACGAACAAACGACCGAATGAACGAACAATTTAAAATGCGGCGCGAAAAGGAAGTTTTTGCATAAAATCTAAAAAAAAATAAAAAAAAAACAACAACAACAGTCTGCACATTGAGTGGCGTACAAGAAGTAGATTTGCATATTCGAAAATATCATCATGAAGCATAGGTTTTATTTTTTTTTTGTATGTTCGGCAATGTGCGGATATATATAAATAACTCTGAGCAGGGGAGTATGCAAAGGGACTTAAGTAATAATATAGGCAAAAATATTTTTTTCAAGGCGTGAATTTATAAAAATTATTTTTTCCAAGGCGTGAATTTATAAAAAATATTTTTTTCCAAGGCGTGGATTTATAAAAAATATTTTTTTCAAGGCTTGGATTTATAAAAAATATTTTTTTCAAAGCCTGAATTTAAAAAAAAACGTATTTTTTTCAAGGCCTGGATTTATAACAAAATATTTTTTTAAGGCCTGGATTTATAAAAAATATTTTTTTCGTGGATTTATAAAAAATATTTTTTTTCGAAGCGTGGATTTATAAAAAAATATTTTTTTTAAAGGCGTGGATTTATAAAAAAATATTTTTTTTCAAAGCGTGGATTTACAAAAAATATTTTTTTCAAGGCGTGGATTTATAAAAACAATTTTTTTTCAAGGCGTGGATTTATAAAAACAATTTTTTTTCAAGGCGTGGATTTCAACGCGTGGATTTATAAAAACAATTTTTTTTCAAGGCGTGGATTTATAAAAACAATTTTTTTTCAAGGCGTGGATTTATAAAAACAATTTTTTTTCAAGGCGTGGATTTCAACGCGTGGATTTATAAAAACAATTTTTTTTCAAGGCGTGGATTTATAAAAACAATTTTTTTTCAAGGCGTGGATTTCAACGCGTGGATTTATAAAAACAATTTTTTTTCAAGGCGTGGATTTATAAAAAATATTTTTTCCAAAGCGTGGATTTATAAAAAAAATATTTTTCCAAAGCGTGGATTTATAAAAAAAAATATTTTTTCAAGGCTTGGATTTATAAAAAAATATTTTTTCCAAGGCGTGGATTTATAAAAAATATTTTTTTCAAGGCGTGGATTTATAAAAAATATTTTTTTTCAAGGCTTGGATTTATAAAAAAAAATATTTAAGGCGTGGATTTATAAAAAATATTTTTTTTCAAGGCTTGGATTTATAAAAAAAAAATATTTAAGGCTTGGATTTTTAAAAAATATTTTTTCAAGGCGTGGATTTATAAAAAATATTTTTTTTCAAGGCTTGGATTTATAAAAAAAAATATTTAAGGCTTGGATTTTTAAAAAATATTTTTTCAAGGCGTGGATTTATAAAAAAAATATTTTTTTCACGGCGTGGATTTATAAAAAATATTTTTTTCACGGCGTGGATTTATAAAAAACAATTTTTTTTATAAAAATATATTGTTTTCAAGGCGTGGATTTATAAAAAAAAATTTCAAGACGTGGATTTATAAAAAAAAAAAAAATTTCAAGGCATGGATTTATAAAAATTTTTTTTTTTCAAGGATTTATAAAAAAATATTTTTTTCAAGGCGTGGATTTATAAAAAAATATTTTTTTCAAGGCGTGGATTTATAAAAATATATTTTTTCTAATTTTTTTCAAGGCGTGGATTTATAAAAAAATATTTTTTCTAATTTTTTTCAAGGCGTGGATTTACAAAAAAATATTTTTTCTAATTTTTTTCAAGGCGTGGATTTACAAAAAAATATTTTTTCTAATTTTTTTCAAGGCGTGGATTTACAAAAAAATATTTTTTTTTAATTTTCCATTTTTTTTCTTCATAAAAAAGTAGTCGATTTTTTTCCATAGAAAAACTCGTCGAAATGTTTTTTCTATAGAAAAACTCGTCGAAATGTTTTTTCTATAGAAAAACTCGTCAAAATGTTTTTTCTATAAAAAAAAAACTCGTCGAAATGTTTGTTTTCTATGAACAACTCGTCGAAATGTTTTTTCTATAAAAAAAAACTTGTCGAAATGTTTTTTCTATAAAAAACTCGTCGAAATGTGTTTTCTATAAAACAACTCGTCGAAATGTTTTTTCTATATAAAAAACTCGTCGAAATGTTTTTTCTATAGAAAAACTCGTCGAAATGTTTTTCTATAAAAAAACACGTCGATATGTTTTTTCTATAGAAAAACTCGTCGAAATGTTTTTCTATAAAAAAAACTCGTCGAAATGTTTTTTCTATAAAAAAAACTCGTCGAAATGTTTTTTCTATAAAAAAAAATCGTCGAAATGTTTTTTCAACAAAAAGCTCGTAGAAATGTTTTTCAACAAAAAAACTCGTCGAAATATTATTTTTACAAAAAAACTCGTGGAAATGTTTTTTCTATAGAAAAACTTGTCGAAATGTTTTTTCTATAGAAAAGCTCGCCGAAATGTTTTTTCTACAGAAAAACTCGTCGAAATGTTTTTTTTCTATAGAAAAACTCGTCGAAATGTTTTTTTCTATAGAAAAACTCGTCGAAATGTTTTGTTCTATTGCATGAATTTCTCTCAAATATTAGTTAGGACACTTTGCAATGTATCGTCGCTTTTCAAAATAGCAAAGGCGAACATAAATGTCCTCAGCTTGAATGAAAAGAAGAAGAAAAAAATAAAAACGAAGAACAGAATTATGTTCCCAACTTAAGCTTTGGCTCAATGGCGGAGATTTGTTAAAGTACCAAAACACGTAGCAATAAAAATAAACTTTAATGAGAACCTCCAGCCCCGATTTAGAAGCCATGACGAACGAAGTTGACAGCAAGCAACAGCAGCTATACAGCGTGATGGTGGCCAAGTATGTTGTGGCCCCCCAACCACCATCACCACCGCCACCACACAACATTGTTGATTAGAGGTGAGTTGTTTCCTTTTGGGTTTATCTCTAGCCCCTACCATCAACCTACACTCCCCTTTCCCCCATCCCACAACATAACTCCACAACTAATCATTAAGACCGGAGTACATATGTAGGTTCTTCGTTCATATGTATGCGATCGGTGTGCAAAGCCTTCGTCGTTTGCCTACCTGAGCTGGATGATTTGTCGTTCGGTGTGGATAAATGTAATCGGAGGCACACAATAGAATTTCCACTTCCGGCTAAAAGTCACGAGCCTTGTCACCACTTGTTACTTTTTCTTTAAAAAAAATACTTTTTGAAGTGAACACACTCACTCACTCCCTCCCTGCATAGGGTCGCACTTCTAAGGATACTCCTTCTACGACGACTATGACGACTACTACTTGATATGCTAGACACAGGCACATCCACCTGACTAACTAACTGACTGACTGACATGACTATCTATCTGTTAAATTATCCTTATCGTCTTCATCACATCATCAGCGGAGTTTAGCTACGGCGGCTAGGCTAGGGAGTTGTAATCGCATTGTAGAGATCACACACCATCATCAGCGGATACCAGATATTCCCTCACCCCGCTGGCTCATGAATGTATGTGTGTTTGTGAGTGTGACAGGAAGGTAGATAAGATTTACACAGGTTATTACTGATCTATCAAAAACTAATTTCTTCGTGTCAGATTTGTCTAATCCTCCGACAATTGGAATTGCGGGGATTAAGTTAAGAGATTAGGTAAAGGTTGGTATGACAGTTTCCATTTTCCAGGTGACTTTGACAGGCTATCTCTAATACAATGTAAGGGAACTGGGGTCAATGGCAGTCCAACATGTTGCAAAGAAGGAACAAATTTCTTCGAAATTGTTTTTCAATAGAAAAAATTCGACGAAAATATTTTTTTTCAATAGAAAAAAAATTTTCCATAGAAAAAATCTCGTCGAAAGAGTTTTTCTATAGAAAAAATCTCGTCGAAAGAGTTTTTCTATAGAAAAAATCTCGTCGAAAGAGTTTTTCTATTGAAAAAATCTCGTCGAAATAGTTTTTCTATAGAAAAAATCTCGTCGAAAGAGTTTTTCTATAGAAAAAATCTCGTCGAAAATGTTTTTCTATAGAAAATATTCGTCGAAAGAGTTTTTCTATAGAAAAAAACTCGTCGAATGATTTTTTCTATAGAAAAAATCTCGTCGAAAGAGTTTTTCTATAGAAAAAATCCCGTCGAAAGTGATTTTCTATAGAAAAAATCTCATCAAAAATGTTTTCTATAGAAAAAATCTCATCAAAAATGTTTTCTATAGAAAAAATCTCGTCGAAAGAGTTTTTCTATAGAAAAAATCTCGTCGAAAGAGTTTTTCTATAGAAAAAATCTCGTCGAAAGAGTTTTTCTATAGAAAAAATCTCGTCGAAAGAGTTTTTCTATAGAAAAAATCTCGTCGAAAGAGTTTTTCTATAGAAAAAATCTCGTCGAAAGTGATTTTTTATTGAAAAAATCTCGTCGAAAGTGATTTTCTATTGAAAAAATCTCGTCGAAAGTGATTTTCTATAGAAAAAATCTCGTCGAAAGAGTTTTTCTATAGAAAAAATCTCGTCGAAAGAGTTTTTCTATAGAAAAAATCTCGTCGAAAGAGTTTTTCTATAGAAAAAATCTCGTCGAAAGTGATTTTCTATTGAAAAAATCTCGTCGAAAGTGATTTTCTATAGAAAAAATCTCGTCGAAAGAGTTTTTCTATAGAAAAAAATCTCGTCGAAAGAGTTTTTCTGTAGAAAAAATCTCGTCGAAAGAGTTTTTCTATAGAAAAAATCTCGTCGATAGAGTTTTTCTATAGAAAAAATCTCGTCGAAAGAGTTTTTCTATAGGAAAAATTTTGTCAAAAATGTTTTTCTATAGAAAAAATTTCGTCGAATTGTTTTTCTGTAGAAAAAATGTCATTGAAATTGTTTTTCTATAGAAAAAATTACATTGATATTGTTTTTCGTCAAAGAAATCAAAGAAGTTTTTCTATAGAAAAAAACTCGTCGAAAGATTTTTCTATAGAAAAAATCTGGTCGAAATTGTTTTTCTATAGAAAAAATCTGGTCGAAATTGTTTTTCTATAGAAAAAATCTCGTCGAAAAAATCTCGTCGAAAAGGTTTTTCAATAGAAAAAATCTCGCCGTAAGAGTTTTTCTATAGAAAAAAACTCGTCGATAGAGTTTTTCTATAGAAAAAATATCGTCGAAAGAGTTTTTCTATAGAAAAAATCTCGTCGAAAGAGTTTTTCTATAGAAAAAATCTCGTCGAAAGAGTTTTTCTATAGAAAAAATCTCGTCGAAAGAGTTTTTCTATAGAAAAAATCTCGTCGAAAGAGTTTTTCTATAGAAAAAATCTCGTCGAAAGAGTTTTTCTATAGAAAAAATCTCGTCGATAGAGTTTTTCTATAGAAAAAATCTCGTCGAATGAGTTTTTCTATAGAAAAAATCTCGTCGAATGAGTTTTTCTATAGAAAAAATCTTGTCGAATGAGTTTTTCTATAGAAAAAATCTTGTCGAATGAGTTTTTCTATAGAAAAAATCTCGTCGAAAGAGTTTTTCTATAGAAAAAATCTCGTCGAAAGAGTTTTTCTATAGAAAAAATCTCGTCGAAAGAGTTTTTCTATAGAAAAAATCTCGTCGAAAGAGTTTTTCTATAGAAAAAATCTCGTCGAAAGAGTTTTTCTATAGAAAAAATCTCGTCGAAAGAGTTTTTCTATAGAAAAAATCTCGTCGAAAGAGTTTTTCTATAGAAAAAATCTCGTCGAAAGAGTTTTTCTATAGAAAAAATCTCGTCGAAAGAGTTTTTCTATAGAAAAAATCTCGTCGAAAGAGTTTTTCTATAGAAAAAATCTCGTCGAAAGTGATTTTCAATAGAAAAAATCTCGTCGAAAGAGGTTTTCTATAGAAAAAATCTCGTCGAAAGTGATTTTGTATAAAAAAAAAACTCGTCGAAAGTGTTTTTCTATAGAAAACATCTCGACGAAATAGTTTTTCTATAGAAAAAATCTCGTCGAAAGAGTTTTTCTATAGAAAAAATCTCGTCGAAAGAGTTTTTCTATAGAAAAAATCTCGTCGAAATAGTTTTTCTATAGAAAAAATCTCGTCAAAAGTGATTTTCTATAGAAAAAATCTCGTCGAAAGAGTTTTTCTATAGAAAAAATCTCGTCGAAAGAGTTTTTCTATAGAAAAAATCTCGTCGAAAGAGTTTTTCTATAGAAAAAATCTCGTCGAAAGAGTTTTTCTATAGAAAAAATCTCGTCGAAAGAGTTTTTCTATAGAAAAAATCTCGTCGAAAGAGTTTTTCTATAGAAAAAATCTCGTCGAAAAAGTTTTTCTATAGAAAAAATCTCGTCGAAAAAGTATTTTCTATAGAAAAAAATTTTGTCGAATGATTTCTTCTGTATATAGCTTATTATTCAGCTTATTCCTATACTGAAAACCCTCTATGCTCTAATTTTTGGCAAATGAGATCCCTTAATTAGCATTTCTTTTTTCCTCTGTAACGACAGAAAATCATGGCAGTAATTTCCTTTGCAATTGTCCAATTTATATTCCACTAATTTACATAAAGAGGACAAACGTGCCACAGATTTTCTTCCTTCACTTCTGACCCATAGCAGTCGTAAACAAATTCTAAACAACATTTCCGAATGTGAACAATTTTTGTTGGCGGCCAGCCTTACCAGCCATGTAAGACAGAATCAAAACAATGCCAAAATAGATTTGTTTGGCGTTTCTCAGTTCCTTTATTCTTCAAAGATTTTTGGAATTTCAAATTGATTTGAGTTCAACGTGCGAAAACTCACGTTCGTCCCCATATTCTGGATTGGATCGACGACTGCGTCATCGCCATCACCATCGACCGCGTCGTCGTCGTATGTTATTATTTATGGCATTTGTGGCCACATTTCACCATTTCCCGAGTGGAGTGGAGTAGAGTGGAGTGCCGTGACATGACACTGGCATGAATGGTAACGATCTATTCATGCCACTTAAGTATTACTTTGTTTGCAAATTGTTTGGGCAAAACAATTTTCAAAATTTCCTATTGTTCTGCCAGTGGACGGATGCCACGGATGGATGACTGGCTCGCTGGCTGTTTGGCTGACTGAATGGCATGGAAACATTACCATGGACATAAGGTAGTTGTTGTTGGTCCTCACACTACTTGTAATGATGGTGATGGTGGAGCCTTTCTTTGCCTAGCCTGGGCTTTTGTTGTTGTTGTTGATATTCTTGTGGTTCTCGGGGGGTTTGACCTTCTGGCTGCCATGGACGGCTTTAATGGGGGAACGTACTGTTATAAAGACTCCTTGAATTGCACGGAATTACAGTAAATTTGTATGTTTGCCAAATGATTTGGCGATGTTCTTCCTTCTTCTTCAGTTCTGTTCTGGCACAACAAAGGTATTCTTCTCACATGCATATGCATGCCCATATGCATGTTTGTACATATGTGTGCACATCTATTTATGTTTAGTTAATGGTTTTGTTTTTGTTGTTATTTTTCAAATCAAAGTTCAAACTAAGAATGGGTACATGACACTAAACAAATGCAGTTGGTCGAAATGTACCATCCATTATATTGTGAGGAAGTAGAGAATAAAAATCGACCAGATTTTTCCAAATAAAATAATTTTCAACAAATTTTTTTCTATAGAAAAGCATTTTCGACGAGATTTTTTCTATAGAAAAACTTTTTTCACGAGATTTTTTCTATAGAAAAACTCTTTCGACGAGATTTTATCTATAGAAAAACTCATTCGACGAGATTTTATCTATAGAAAAACTCATTCGACGAGATTTTTTCACTTTCGACGAGATTTTTTCTATAGAAAACCACTTTCGACGAGATTTTTTCTATAGAAAATCACTTTCGACGAGATTTTTTCTATAGAAAATCACTTTCGATGAGATTTTTTCTATAGAAAATCACTTTCGACGAGATTTTTTCTATAGAAAATCACTTTCGACGAGATTTTTTCTATAGAAAAACTCTTTCGACGAATTTTTTTTCTATATAGAAAAATATTTTCGACGAATTTTTTTCTATATAGAAAAATATTTTCGACGAATTTTTTTCTATATAGAAAAATATTTTCGAAGAATTTTTTTTCTATATAGAAAAATATTTTCGACGAATTTTTTTTCTATATAGAAAAATATTTTCGACGAATTTTTTTCTATATAGAAAAATATTTTCGACGAAATTGTTTTCTATATAGAAAAATATTTTCGAAGAATTTTTTTCTATATAGAAAAATATTTTCGACGAATTTTTTTCTATATAGAAAAATATTTTCGACGAATTTTTTTCTATATAGAAAAATATTTTCGACGAATTTTTTTCTATATAGAAAAATATTTTCGACGAATTTTTTTCTATATAGAAAAATATTTTCGACGATTTTTTTTCTATATAGAAAAATATTTTCGACGAATTTTTTTCTATATAGAAAAATATTTTCGACGAATTATTTTCTATGTAGAATAATATTTTCGACGAATTTTTTTCTATTTTTTTTTCTAATTCGTCGAACATATTTTTCTATATAGAAAAATATGTTCGACGAATTTTTTTCTATATAGAAAAATATGTTCGACGAATTTTTTTCTATATAGAAAAATATGTTCGACGAATTTTTTTCTATATAGAAAAATATTTTCGACGAATTTTTTTCTATATAGAAAAAATATTTTCGACTAGATTTTTTCTATAGAGAAAAACTCTTTCGACGAAAGTTTTTTCTATAGAAAACTCTTTCGACGAGATTTTTTCTATAGAAAAACTCTTTCGACGAGATTTTTTCTATAGAAAAACTCATTTCGGCGAGGTTTTTTTCTATAGAAAAATCTTTCGACGAGATTTTTTCTTTGGAAAAACTCTTTCGACGAGATTTTTTCTATAGAAAAACATTTTCGACGATTTTTTTTGCACAGTAAACATTTTCGACGAGATTTTTTTGTCTAAAAAACATTTTTTTTAATTTCATTTTCCCATATGTCCCATCCTGATCACCTCTACCCATTCCTCCCTCAGCTCAAATCTAAAGCTCCGAACATCACAACCAAAAATTAAGTTAAATTTATATTGCATGTAGAATTTCGAGATTTCATCAATACATATGTATGAGGATGTATATACACATGTATATAGATGTTGGATTTCGGTATACCAAAGCGTCCATAAACAGAAACTACCACCACAACACCCTCCCCATCCATCGCGAGGAGTTGCCATTAATACTACTTGAAAACAGATATTCGTCTCTTTTTCGAGCTCCCATGAAATTTCCAATTGCTAAAAGGGAATCATTCGCACAAATAGCTGCACATTTGTAGCGGTTGGAATTGTTGCTGCTGCTGTTGTTGTTGTCGGTCTCTACTCCTCCTCGGAACGAACTACTAACGATGCGGAGGATTGTCTGTATCAGCCAAAACCAAAGTTAAAGTCATAGTCAAAGCCGAAGGCTAAATAAATACCTGAGGATTCTTTTTTTTTTTTGTGTGGTACCTTCGGTTTTATTTTTAGACAAAGTCGAAGAATCGGCACCCCTCCCGCCTTCAACACCAAAACCATCTTCCTTCTGCAGATGATGATCATCATCATCGTGTCGCCCGTCTTCGTCATCATCACCACCATCGTATCTGTCTTGTCTGCAAAAGAGCCACAGACAAGAATGCCAAAGAAGTCGCAAAGTTTCACAGGCTCTGGCCAAAGTCAAAGTCGAAGTCATCTCCTTTTGGTGTCCCAAGATTTGTTTTCCTTCTAGCTTGTGGCTAGAATAGCTACGGCAGCAGCAGCAACAGAATATCCTACCTCATTATAAACCAGAAGACGACGAAGTAGTTGCTGGAGTAGCGAGCTGCAACGGCAGCAGTTTTATTGCCACATACTAGGAGGGACTGACGGACGGACAGACAGACAGATAGAGGAACTGATAGACCCCCATAACCACAGAAACAAGGAGACAGCAGCATTAGTTCCAACATCACAAGAAGCACAACAACAACAGCAACAACAAGCCCTACTCGTAATAATAATGTCGAAAGAGTTGAAAGGCGTAAATCTTAATCCCTGAGAATTCAAGATTCCCTGACAGCCATCCTATTAGTAGCAATGGAGAGAAGAAGCAAGCAAACAACATTGGTGAAGAGGGTGGGAAGGTATCCCAATACCTAGAAACAAAGAAAAATAATAATTTCGACGGGAAAATTATTGTCGACGATTTTCTTCTCTATAGAAAAACATTTTTGATGAGTTTTTTCCCATAGAAAAATAGTTCGACAAATTATTTTCTCTAGAAAATATTTTTGACGAATTTTTTTCTATGGAAAAACATTTTCGACGAGATTTTTTCTATGGAAAAACATTTTCGACGAGATTTTTTCTATAGAAAAACATTTTCGACGAATTTTTTTCTATATAGAAAAACATTTTCGACGAATTTTTTTCTATATAGAAAAACATTTTCGACGAATTTTTTTCTATATAGAAAAACATTTTCGACGAATTTTTTTCTATATAGAAAAACATTTTCGACGATTTTTTTTCTATATAGAAAAACATTTTTGACGAATTTTTTTCTATTGAAAAACATTTTTGACTAATTTTTTTCTATGGAAAAACATTTTCGGCGAATTTTTTTCTATGGAAAAACATTTTCTACGAATTTTTTTCTATGGAAAAACATTTTCGACGAATTTTTTTCTATGGAAAAACATTCTCGACGAATTTTTTTCTATGGAAAAACATTCTCGACGAATTTTTTTCTATGGAAAAACATTCTCGACGAATTTTTTTCTATGGAAAAACATTTTCGACGAATTTTTTCTATGGAAAAACATTTTCGACGAATTTTTTCTATGGAAAAAACATTTTCGACGATTCTTTTTCTATGGAAAAAAACATTTTCGACGATTCTTTTTCTATAGAAGAACATTTTTGACGAATTATTTTCTCTAGAAAAACATTTTTCGACGAATTATTTTCTATAGAAAAAACATTTTCGACGAGTTTTTTCCTATAGAAAAACATTTTCGACGAGTTTTTCCCTATAGAAAAAAATTTTCGACGAGTTTTTTCCTATAGAAAAATATTTTCGACGAGTTTTTTCCTATAGAAAAACATTTTCGACGAGTTTTTTTCTATAGAAAAACATTTTCGACGATTTTTTTTCTATAGAAAAACCACTATTTAGTTTTTAGTTTGTTTTTCTATAGAAAAACATTGTCGAAATATTATTCATAGAAAAAAAATTGTAGAAAAATCTCGTCGAAAGAGTTTTTCTATAGAAAAAATCTCGTCGAAAGAGTTTTTCTATAGAAAAAATCTCGCCGAAAATGTTTTTCTACAGAAAAAATCTCGTCGAAATAGATTTTCTATAGAAAAAATCTTGTCGAAAAAGTTTTTCTATAGAAAAAATCTTGTCGAAAAAGTTTTTCTATAGAAAAAATCTCGTCGAAAGAATTTTTCTATAGAAAAAATCTCGTCGAAAGAGTTTTTCTATAGAAAAAATCTCGTCGAAAGAGTTTTTCTATAGAAAAAATCTCGTCGAAAGAGTTTTTCTATAGAAAAAATTTCGTCGAAAGTGTTTTTCTATAGAAAAAAATCTCGTCGAATGAGTTTTTCTATGGAAAAAATCTCGTCCAAAGAGTTTTTCTATAGAAAAAATCTCGTCGAATGAGTTTTTCTATAGAAAAAAATCTCGTCGAATGAGTTTTTCTATAGAAAAAAATCTCGTCGAATGAGTTTTTCTATAGAAAAAATCTTGTCCAAAGAGTTTCTCTACAAAAAAAAAATCTCGTCGAAAATGTTTTTCTATAGAAAAAATCTCGTCGAATGAGTTTTTCTATAGAAAAAATCTCGTCAAAAATGTTTTTCTATAGAAAAAATCTCATCGAAAATGTTTTTCTATAGAAAATATCTCGCCGAATGAGTCTTCTATAGAAAAAATCTCGTCGAAAGAGTTTTTCTATAGAAAAAATCTTGTTGAATGAGTTTTTCTATAGAAAAAATCTATGCGAATGAGTTTTTACTAAAGGAAAAAATTCTATAGAAAACGAAAGAGTTTTTCTTTAGAAAAAATCTTGTCGAAAAAGTTTTTCTATAGAAAAAATCTCGTCGAAAGAATTTTTCTATAGAAAAAATCTCGTCGAAAGAGTTTTTCTATAGAAAAAATCACGTCGAAAGAGTTTTTCCATAGAAAAAATCACGTCGAAAGAGTTTTTCTGTAGAAAAAATCACGTCGAAAGAGATTTTCTATAGAAAAAATCTCGTCGAAAGAGATTTTCTATAGAAAAAATCTCGTCGAAAGAGATTTTCTATAGAAAAAATCTCGTCGAAAGAGTTTTTCTATAGAAAAAATCTCGTCAAATGAGTTTTTCTACAGAAAAAATCTCGTCGAATGAGTTTTTCTACAGAAAAAATCTCGTCGAATGAGTTTTTCTATAGAAAAAATCTCGTCGAATGAGTTTTTCTATAGAAAAAATCTCGTCGAATCAGTTTTTCTAGAAAAAAAATCTGGTCGAATGAGTTTTCCTGTAAAAAATCTCGCCGAATGAGTTTTTTTCTACAGAAACAATCTCGCCGAATGAGTTTTTCTATAGAAAAAATCTCGTCCAAAGAGGTTTTCTATAGAAAAAATCTCGTCCAAAGAGTTTTCCTATAGAAAAAATCTCGTCGAAAGAGTTTTTCTATAGAAAAAATCTCGTCGAATGAGTTTTTCTATAGAAAAAATCTCGTTGAAAGAGTTTTTCTATAGAAAAAATCTTGTCGAAAGAGTTTTTCTATAGAAGAAATCTCGTCGAAAGAGTTTTTCTATAGAAAAAATCTCGTCGAATGAGTTTTTCTATAGAAAAAATCTCGCCGAATGAGTTTTTCTATAGAACAAATCTCGCCGAATGAGTTTTTCTATAGAAAAAAATCTCGTCGAATGAGTTTTCCTGTAGAAAATATCTCGTCGAATGAGTTTTTCTATAGAAAAAATCTCGTCGAATGAGTTTGCTATAGAAACAATCTCGTCGAATGAGTTTTTTATAGGAAAAATCTCGTCGAATGAGTTTTTCTATAGAAAAAATCTCGTCGAATGAGTTTTCCTGTAGAAAAAATCTCGTCGAATGAGTTTTTCTATAGAAAAAATCTTGTCGAAAATAATTTCTGTAGAAATAACTTCATTACTTCGATGTTTTTTTCCCATGGCTTTTCCTTGAAATGCTATAAAAATAAAATATTTACCCTTATTCTCCCTCCGTCTCTCCGTCTATCTGCCTCTCCTCCTAACTTTTATTTCCCTCCGATTATCTGTGTTCAAATTAATCGAAAAATCTTGTTTCTTCTTGGGAATTCCCATTCCTCCATTATGGGGTGATTCTCTGTGAAAATCAAACAACTGAAAAGCAAATCACCAACTCTCGGCGTTGTTTTTGTTTTTGGTTGGAGCCTTCGACCAAACAACGATGTCGGATTCTTGGTTCGTTGTTGTTGCTGCTGTTGACTGTGTTGCCTGTTTGCTTGATGTCTGTTCTACGTCTGTCCATTCTGGCTGTCGTTTTTCTGCTTGTCTGTCTGTATGTCATAAATGTGTGGTATGTCTTCTCAAAGCCATGGTCATGGGTTATAAAATTACAGCAACAACAAAGACCTCGACATTGACTCCAACAATATTTGCTAAAGGCTCACAAAAGCGTGCCTAAACTAAAAGGGCTGTCAAAATTCAACGAACTGCAGACGCATGCATTTGGATATCCCAAAAAAAAAACGAAACGAAGCAGCATTTGGCCCAGCACAGCTAGCTAGCCAACCATCATGCCACGAACCTCCGAACGAACGAGTCTATAATGGATAATGACCACGGGGACGGACAGCCGACAAGACCGAACAGATAACCAGTAAAGAAATCCATACCAAACATGCAGCACGCACACACACTCACTCACGTACTGGCGTTGAGTGGGGACACCGAGGAATGAGACGATCGTTCGGACGGACGCAGGCAAGTGCGTGCTTTAGAAGAAAGGAAAAACAGGAAGAGGTTAAACCAAACAAAAAAAAAACAGAACTGGGAGAGAGGGGAATGCAGCAAAACAACGAAAAGTGAAACCTTATTAATCCCAAAGTCACCGCCAGCCATTATAGTTGCCTTGTCCTGCTGTTGCTGCACTCGATTTGATCTTTGCAGAATCTGACATGAATACCACTCAGTCAGTGTGAGAGAGGGAGCGCACACGCTGAGGAAATAGTGCGTTTCTTTTGCCGCCTATTTCGTATTCAAATGAATTGTGAAGAAGCGCGAAATGAAACGAATAAAGAATTCTGCAAAGGATGGCCAACAGCGAAGAAGACGAAGACGACAAAGCACTGGGAAAGAAGGAATAAATGTCAGTATTTTGGTCCGCAGCATGCTGTTATGACATGGATATGGATGGCATTTGGATAGTGGATAGCCAGCCATTCTTAGCTTAGAAGAGAAGGATTATGAAGAAGTATGGATGGCATCTTAGTGCGGAATTCTACATTTGTTATCTTCTTCGTTTTCTTTGTTATTGCTGTTGTTTTGGTTTGGATGCCAAAGCTTTTTTTTACGGATACCCTACAGGAATTTTTTTTGATGACATATTTTTCAATAGAAAAAACTCTTTCGACGAGATTTTTTTCTATAGAAAAAACTCTTTCGACGTGATTTTTTTCTATAGAAAAAACTCTTTCGACGTGATTTTTTTCTATAGAAAAAACTCTTTCGACGAGATTTTTTTCTATAGAAAAAACTCTTTCGACGAGATTTTTTTCTATAGAAAAAACTCTTTCGACGAGATTTTTTTCTATAGAAAAAACTCTTTCGACGAGATTTTTTTCTATAGAAAAATCTCTTTCGACGAGATTTTTTTCTATAGAAAAAACTCTTTCGACGAGATTTTTTTCTATAGAAAAAACTCTTTCGACGAGATTTTTTTCTATAGAAAAAACTCTTTCGACGAGATTTTTTCTATAGAAAAAACTCTTTCGACGAGATTTTTTCTATAGAAAAAACTCTTACGACGAGATTTTTTTCTATAGAAAAAACTCTTACGACGAGATTTTTTTCTATAGAAAAAACTCTTACGACGAGATTTTTTTCTATAGAAAAAACTCTTACGACGAGATTTTTTTCTATAGAAAAAACTCTTACGACGAGATTTTTTTCTATAGAAAAAACTCTTACGACGAGATTTTTTCTATAGAAAAACATTTTCGACGAGATTTTTTCTATAGAAAAACATTTTCGACGAGATTTTTTCTATAGAAAAACATTTTCGACGAATTTTTTTCTATAGAAAAACATTTTCGACGAGATTTTTTCTATAGAAAAACATTTTCGACGAGATTTTTTCTATAGAAAAACATTTTCGACGAGATTTTTTCTATAGAAAAACATTTTCGACGAATTTTTTTCTATAGAAAACCCCCTGTATCCAAAAATCGACCAAAATTAATAAATTTTGGTAGAGAGATTTGACACCTAATGAGAGCTCAAAATATCGAATTACAGCCAATTTGGTTAAAAACTAGGAGCAAAATCCTCAAAATATCGAAATTCGGAAGGTAAAGTTATGTGGGGGGCTATCCTAAAAAGAGGACCGATATCTATAATTTTTGGTAAGATGGTTTGACACTCAATGAGAAGCCAAAATATTAACTTCGAACCTTCTCGGTTGGAAAACTTTTCCAAAATGCATAAAATTCCGAAAATCGGAGGGTTCCAATATGTGGGATCTAAACCTGAAAGTGGACCAATATTGATGATTTTTAGTATAGAGATTTGACACCTAAGCAGAACCTAAAATATCGAATTACAACCAATTCGGTTGAAAAGGGTATGCAATATCCCCAAAATACCGAAAATCTGAGGTTTCCGTTATGTGGGACCTATACCTAAAAGTGAACCAATCCTGATTATTTTTGGTAAGAATATTTTACACCTTGTGCGATCCAACAATACAAAATTACAGCCAATTCCGCTGAAAAACATATCCAATATCCTCAAAATTCCGAAAATCGGAGGGTAGTCTACATAAGGTTACCCTAAAAAGTGGATCAATATGCGTAATTTTTGGTAGGGAGATTTTTCACCTAGTGAGAACCAAATATATAAAATTATAGTCAATTTGTTCTGAAAACTTGCCCAAAATTCTCAAAATATCGAAAATCGGAGGGTACCTTTATGCGGGGTCTATTCTTAAAAGTGGATCAATATTGATAATTTTTGGTAAGAAGGTTTTTTACATAGAGAGAACCCAAAATGCAAAATTACAGCCAATTCCGCTGAAAAACGCGTCCAATATTCTCAAAATACCGAAAATCGGAGGGTAGCCTTGTGTAGAGGTTACCCTAAAAAGTGGGTCAATATGCGTAATTTTTGGTAGGGAGATTTTTCACCTAGTGAGAACGCAATATATTTAATTACAGTCAATTTGTTTCGAAAAATTGTCCAAAATCCTTAAAATACCGAAAATCGGAGGGTACCTGTACGTGGGAGCTCTACCTAAAAGAGAGTCAATTTTGATAATTTTTGGCAAATAGATTTGACACCTAATGAGAACCCAAACTACAAAATTACAGCAAATTTGGCTGAAAAAAAACTTTCCAAAACCCCCAAAATATCGAATATCGGAGGGTACCGTCAGGTAAGAGCTATACCCAAACTTGGACATACATTGATAATATTTGGTAGGAAGATTGTATACCCAATTAGAATCCAAAATAACAAATTGCAGCCAATTTGCATCGAAAACATGCCCAAAATCCTTAAAATATCGACAATCGGAGGGTATCTTTGTGCGGGAGCTATACCTAAAAGAGACCCAATCTTGATAATTTTTGGTAGAGAAATTTAATACCCAATGAGAATTCAAATTACAAAATTATGGCAAATTCGGTTGAAAAACGTTTCCAAAATCTAAAAAATACCGAAAATCGGAGGGTACAGTCAGGTAAGAGCTATACGTAGACTGATATTAATAATTTTTGGTAGGACGATTTTATAACCAATGAGAATCCAAAATACTAAAATACAGCCACATCGGTTGAAAAACGTGTCCAAAATCCACAAAATACAAAATAATCGAAGGTACCGTTATATGGAGACTACCGTAAAAAGTGGGTCAATATTGATAACTTTTGGTAGACATATTTGACACCTAATGAGAATCCATAATATCAAATTACGGCCAATTCGATTGAAAAACCTGTCCAAGCTCCCAAAAATACTGAAATCGGAGGGTATCGTTATGTGGGAGCTAGCCCTAAAAGAAGACCAATATCGGTAATTTTTGGTAGGAAGGTTTGACACATGATGAGAACCCAAATTATCAAATTACAGCCAATTTGGTGGAAAAAACGCTTCCAAAATTCCGAAAATCGGAGGTTGCCGCATGTGAAGCTAAACCCAAAAAAGTGGACCAATATTGATAAATTTTGGTAGACATATTTGAGACCTAGTGAGAACCCAAAATAACAAATTACAGTCAATTCGTTTGGAAAACATGCCCAAAATCTTCAAAATATCGAAAATCGGAGGGTACCGTTATACGTGGACTACCCCGAAATATGGTCCAATGTTGATAATTTTAGATTGGGAAATTTTCTACCAAATAAGAACCCAAAATATGGAATTACAACCAATTCGATTGAAAAATGTCCCCAAAATCCGCAAAATACCAAAAAATCGGACGATACCGTATTTGGAGGCTTCACCTAAAAGTGGACCAATATCGATCATTTTTGGTTGAAAAATTTTATATGTAATGAGAACCCAAAATATCAAATTCCAGCCAATTTGGTTTAAAACGCAACCAAAATGTCCAAAATACCAACATTTCAGGGTATCGGGAGCTATATCGAAACCTGGACCGATATAACCCATTTTCATTACCAAACATCCTAGAAGCAATAGCAATGTATGTACAAAATTCCCGAACTCTCTCATAAATATTTCGACCTATGAACTATAATCATAGTGTAGGGTACCACCCACCCAATCGTCCTCCTAGCCTTTTCATTAGTTCCTGCCTATTCTTCTTCTTCTCCTTTATTTATCTACACACGTCCACTAATCATTCATCTATATTCCGAGGCAAGAGCAAACCAATAATTTACTTCAAGTTTTTTTTTTCGTTAAGTTAAAAAATCCAACACGACCACACGACAAAGAAATAAAATAAGAGATATTCACAGAGATGAGAGCAGGACAGACAGACAGGCCAGGACAGCTTTGTTTGGCTACAGCTGGACCATCAGCTAAGACGAAGTCCAAGAAGACGAAGAAAAAACTAATAATAATAGTTTGATTTAGATTAAGGTTAGAATGGCAATTCATTTTCCACATTATGTGGCATTATCAAAATGGCAGCACGATGGCGATCAAGCCGGAAAGATCTTTTCAAGGATAACAACAACAAAAAACACATCCAGAGGAAGAAATATATTTTGTGAAGTTTTTATTTTCGGACTTGGCACGTCCATCCACGGCAATCTACAGAAAATTATGATTGACAAGAAGTTGGTTGTTGTTGCTGCCTTCCTTCTCGAGAAGAAGTTGGAAACAGACTCTAATCTAAATTAGATGCGGCATCACATATTTTTGTGTGTGTGCTACTCAAAAACTGAACCGAACCGAACCCAAGCTTAGCTAACCTAACCTCCTGTCGGTTATCATTCACCAACTGGACATTTGATGGATAAATTTATCATTTAAGCGTAACGAATACATTGCTTTTTTATTCTTGGAAACAAGCTGATATCATAAAACTGCGGAAATTTTTAATTGGCTAGCAGGAAATATTAAGATTAGGCTGCGCAAAATGATAGAAGAGAGAGTCAGAAGATTAAGAGAGAGGGGATGAGAAGATTAACTAAATTTTGTGGAAGTTTAAGAAAAAAATACTGCAATTCAGCCCGGCTGAATAAGTTTTCCTATAGGTAAACTTCTATTCAGCCTAGCTGAATAAGTTTTCCCATAGGTAAACTTCTATTCAGCCTAGCTGAATAAGTTTTCCCATAGGTAAACGTCTATTCAGCCTAGCTGAATAAGTTTTCCCATAGGTAAACTGCAATTCAGCCCGGCTGAATAAGTTTTCCCATAGGTAAACTGCAATTCAGCCCGGCTGAATAAGTTTTCCTATAGGTAAACTGCAATTCAGCCCGGCTGAATAAGTTTTCCTATAGGTAAACTGCAATTCACCCCGGCTGAATAAGTTTTCCTATAGGTAAACTGCAATTCAGCCCGGCTGAAAAAGTTTTCCTATAGGTAAACTTCAATTCAGCCTGGCTGAAAAAGTTTTCCCATAGGTAAACTTCAATTCAGCCTGGCTGAATACGTTTTCCTATAAGTAAACTTCAATTCAGCCTGGCTGAATACGATTTCCATAGGTAAACTTCAATTCAGCCTGGCTGAATACGATTTCCATAGGTAAACTTCAATTCAGCCTGGCTGAATAAGTTTTCCTATAGGTAATCTGCAATTCAGCCCGGCTGAATATGTTTTCCTATAGGTAATCTGCAATTCAGCCCGGCTGAATATGTTTTCCTATAGGTAAACTTTAATTCAGCCTGACTGAATACGATTTCATATAAGTAAACTTCAATTCATCCTGGTTGAATACGTTTTACTATAAGAAAACTCCAATTCAACATGAATGAATTAGGTTCTCCTATATGTAAACATTAATTCAGCATGGCTGAATATGTTTTCCAATAGGTAAACTTCAATACTGAATAAGTTTTCCTATACGTAAACTTCAATCCAGCCTGGCTGAATACGTTTTCCTATAGGTAAACTTCAATTCAGCCTGGCTGAATAAATTTTCCCAAAGGTAAACTTCAATTCAGCCTGGCTGAATAAGATCTTCTAATGGAAGATCTTCAATTCAGCGGCGCTGAGAGAATCTTTAATTTGGTATAGCTGAATAAGGTTTAATATGAAATATCTTCAATTCAGCCTGGCTGAATAAGGGTTTCAGCCGAGATGTATATGTTTTAATATGGAAAATCTTTAATTCCGCTTAGCTGCATAAGGTTTGCTATGAAAAATCTTCAATTCTGCTATGTTCAATAAGGTTTCCTATCGAAAATCATCAATTCTACTCTGCTGAATAAAAAATGTTCAATACTGCTTAGCTGAATAGGGTTTCCAATGGAAAATCTTCAATATAGACCAGCTGAATAAGGTTTAGTGTAGAAAATCTGCAAAATAGCTTAGCTGAATAAGGTTTCCTATCGAAAATCATTAATTCTATGAATGAGGTTTCTTAAGGAAAATAAGCAGTTCTGCTTAGCTGAATAGGGTTTCCAATGGAAAATCTTCAATTTAGCTTAGCTGAATAAGGTTTAAATTAAGAATTCATCAATTCTGCTCAGCTTAATAAGGTTTAATATGGGAAATCTTCAATTCTGAGCTGAATAAGATTTCCCATTAAAAAGTCTTCAATTCAGCTCAGCTGAATATGGTTTTCTATAGAAAATCATTAATTTGACATAGCTGAATAAGGTTTAATATGGAATATCTTCAATTTTACTCAGTTGAATAAGGTTTTCTGTGGGAAATCTTCAATTCAGTTCAGGAGAAAAAGGTTTAAAATAAGAAATCTTCAAATCAGCTCAGCTGAATAAGGTGTAATATGGAAAATCTTAAATTCAGCATTGCTGAATATGGCTTCCTATGGAAAATTTTCAATTCAGATCAGCTGAATAAGGTTTCCTACGAGAAATTTCCACTTCAGCATGGCTAAATAGTTGTTTCCAATGGGGAATCTGCAATTAAGCTTAGCTGAATAAGGTTTTCTATGGCAAATCTGCAATTTAGCGCGGCTAAATAAAGTTTTCTATGACAAATCATTATTTCTGCTTGGCTGAATAGGATTTCCAATGAAAAGTCTTCAATTTAGCCAAGCTAAATAGGGGTTCCTATGGAAAATCTTCAATTCAGCCCAGCTGAATAAGTTCTAATGTACGAAATCTTCAATTCTGCTCAGATGGATAAAAGTTTATATGGAAAATCATGAATTCTTCTCAGCTGAATAAGGTGCTATATAGAAAATCTTTAATTAAGCATTGCTAAATAGAGTTTCCAATGGAAAATCTTTAATTCAACTCAGCTGAATAAGGTTTCCTACAGGAAATTTCAAATTCAGCATGGCTGAATAGTTGTTTCTAATGGGGAATCTGCAATTCAGCTCAGTTGAATAAAGTTTTCTATGGCGAATTCGCAATTTAGCGCAGCTGAATAGGGTTTCCAATGGAAAATCTTCAATTAAGCCAATCTGAATAAGTTCTAATGTACGAAATCTTCAATTCTTCTCAGCTGAATAAGGTTTTCTATGGAAAATCATCAATTCTGCTCAGTTGAATAAGGTTTCCTACGGGAAACTTCAAATTCAGCATTGCTAAATAGAGTTTCCAATGGAAAATCTTTAATCCAGCTCAGCTGAATAAGGTTTGGTGTGGGAAATCTGCAATTCAGCATGGCTGAATAGGTTTTACAGTGGAAAATCTCCAATTCAGCTCAGCTGAATAAGGTTTCCAATGGAAAATCGTTAATTTAGACCAGCTTAATAAGGTTTAATATGGAAAATCTTAAATTCTGCTTAGCTGAATAAGGTTTCCTACGGGAAATCTTCAATTCAGCACAGCTGAATTAGGTTTCCCATGAAAAATCTTCAATTCAGATCAGCTAAATATGGTTTTCTATAGAAAATCTTTAATTCAGCCCAGCTGAATTAGGTTTCCTATGCCTTGAATATATTGGGTCTACTATAAGAAGATCTATATGGCTTGAGAAAAATGTTGATCCTAAAATCCAACGTTTTGTTCTCCTAAAAGACGACTTTTTGGACTTCTCTGAATCATACACCTTCAGCTCCTCTTTCTTGTCCTTCCAATATTGTTCCGATCCCATCGTCGCCTCCATACAACAATGTTGTAAACACTCATTTGTTACGCTTCAATACATGTGTGGAACGAACAAAACAAACAATCCGAACAAAAAACAAAACGAATCTCCAGAACACAGATGTACATCTGGTGTACATATTTTTTACATTATTATTCATTTGCAATGCCTGGCTGTGGTGATCATCCTCCTCAACCTCGTTCGGATGGTTAGGACTACTAGTAGAACCATCTATGAATGCAAAGCTAAACCACTGAAAAGTTCTCTTGAATCCTATAGCATTTTCTGGAGAAGTAAAAAGGTAAAGGGTTCTAGGAAATAGAGGGCTAATGGCGGTAGGGTGTAGGGGGAGATCCAAGAGAAGGATTGCCGGAATAGTCAGAACTTAGAAAAAACAAGTTTAGTAGCCACAAAGGAAATCCAAATCTCCACTTCGAATTGCCATGGTCTTCTCTGTTTCTTCTGCCTTCTCTTACGGAGGTTAGGGAGCTCAAAGGAGGGGGGAACAAATCCAAGCATTGTGTTGGTATTCCATTTGAAATACCAACACTTTGTTGGAAAAAATCTATTCATTACTACCACGACGATGACGAGGACTAGTTTTAGGGTTCAGTGCCACAAGTTGGCCAGCAGTAGCCCAAAGTAGCAGCCATGGCACCTTAACTGGTATTAGCCGATGATTATTCTACACCTTTTTTGGTTGGTGGTGGTTGCTTCGGTACGATGGATGGATACCTGTTGCTGTCCCTTGATGACTATTTTCTTTTTGTTGTTTCTGTTTGTTTTTCTATTGTTGTTGTAATGGTATGCCTGCTTCTGAGGTGGTTGTTGTTGCTGTTGTTCTGCTTATTGCTGCCATTGACTTCTGCCGTTTTGGGAATCCAACAACTATTACATATTATTTTGTTTATGTCACCCTAACCGCCCAAAAGAAGTCCAGTTGAATTAATCATGAATAGAACTCTGGCACCCTCCCCGTCCCCCTCTAGCCCTGCTCGGCAAAGTGTCACAGTGACAGACCAGCAAAGTCGACAGTCAGCCTACATAAATATTTTTCTAGTTACGGTATTCCATTTGGTGTAATTTTTTATTTTCATTTTAGGTTCTCTTCGATATTGTTGTATTCCCAAAAGGTTCGGAGCTCTTTCTTTTTATTTTTTGGTGCGATGATGATGACTAAGTCACCACCATTGAAAATTGCAACGGAATGTGGAATTTAAGGAGGGGAATAAACAAACCGAAAAAACTCAGCTTATATGGATCGCTGGTAACTTCGATGGATGGCTCAGAACCAATGATTTGTTGTTTTACTTTCAGTGGCTTGTCGGTTAAGACCAGCCTAACAGGTAACATATCACAAACTAAGGCAAATCAAACGGTTTTTAACAAAAATAATAACCGCAACAACAACAGCAATAATAAACATCATGATGACAGCATTGACTGGCAATTTTTTTCCATTCTTGGTTGTCATTTTTTTGTGGATCCACAGCGGACAAAGGGCCTTTTTTGTCAACCCAAGTCAACGGTGGAGCAATTGGTGCGCATGCTTAACATTACTTTTTTATTTGTAAAGGTGTGTGTGTAGTCTATTAAGGAATTTTCACATACTGTTGTCACATCAGTTATTCGAAAAAAAAAAATCGAAAAGAAGAACCAAGACGGGACAATAAAAAAAGAATTGACTAAACAATCCCATTACGAAGAGCCCTACAAACAGAACAAACATTTAAAGAAGAGGAAAGAAAGAACACAACACACACACTCACACAATGTTGCACAATGGACCAGTTACAAACATGAGTAAAGGATTAGAGTCAGGTATTACTTAACACAACAACAGTTAGGTCTAATCAGAAAGACTACCAAAAAGGTAATAATGAAGAAGCAGAATAAAAAGAAGCTGTTAGACAGGTCGTTAATTAGGTCTAAGATAATTAGAACAGAGATAACAGATGACATAATTTTTAAGTAGAGCCTAATTTTATTATGTAACCAAAAAAAAAATTAATAAAAAATTAAAAAACCGGTTCGAAAAAAAAACCGGTTCCAGAACCGGATAATCGGTTTTATTATTTAAATAATTATACAGGAGATATGAAATAAAAATAATTAAAAAAATTAAAAACCGGTTCAAAATAAAAACCCGGTTCAAAAACCGAATAATCGGTTTTAATGGTGTAAATATGTTAACAGTAAAGTAATAGGTAAGTACTAGAGGTTTTAATTATGAAATAAAAATAATAAAAAATATTAAAAAAACCGGTTCAAAATTATAAAAACCCGGTTCAGAAACCGAATAATCCTTTTTAATGGTGTAAATATATTAGAACCGAGATAACAATAAAGAAATAGGTAAGTACTATTGGTTTTAATTATGAAATAAGAATAATTCAAAATAAAAAACCGGTTCATAATAACAAAAGACACGGTTCAAAAACTCCATGATCGGGATTAGTGGTGTAAAAATGTTAGAGCGGAGATAACAGTAAAGTAATTAGTAACTACTAGAGGTTTAAATTATGAAAAAAAAAAAATACTAATTTAAATTAAAAAAAAAACGGTTAAAAATTAGAAAAAATGCGGCTGAAAACCCGAATAATCGGTTTTAATGGTTAAAAATTAGAAATAAATGCGGCTCAAACACCGAATAATCGGTTTTAATGGTTTACCAATATTCGAACGGAGTATTAGTGATTAGCAAGCTCCAGAGATATAAATTATAAAATAAAAAAATAGTTCAAAAAAAAACCGGTTCATAAAAATATAAACCCGGTTCAAAAACAGAGAAATCGATTTTAATGGTTTAAAAATATTAGAACGGGTGTATTAGTGATGTAATTTTTAATTATAAAGTAAAAAAATTAATTCAAAATAAAAAACCGGTTCATAAAAATATAAACCCGGTTCAAAACCAAATAATGGTTTAAAAATGTTAGAACACAGATAACTGCGATGTAATTTGTAAATTCTAGAGGTGTTTATTATTAAATAAAAATAATTCATAAAATAAAAACCGGTTCGAAAACCGAAAAGTCGTTTTTAATGCTGTAAACATTAAAACTGAGATAATAGTTATATAATTTGTATGTTTTAGATGCGTTAATTACCAAATAAAAAGTAATTCAAATAAAAACCCGGTTCATAATTAGAAAAAATCGAGGTTCAAAAACCGAATAATCGGGTTTAATGGTGTAAAAATCTTAGAAAGGAGATAATAGTGTTGTAATTTGTATGTTCCAGAGGCATAAATTATGAAATATAATTCAAAATAAATAACTGGTTCATAACAAAAAACACGGTTTAAAAACCGGATAGTCGTGTCGAAAAACTCCAGTTTTCTGAAATTTTTTACAAAGGTAGGTATTTTTACCCTAATTATTGGGATATTTTTTTTCTTGGGGGACGTGCCCAGTTACCCGGAAATTCTGATACGGGTACCCGATTATATCCGGTTAATATAAAATCGGTATCATTTTAAAGCTTATATAAATACCTTTCCATTGTTATCTCAAGCCGTTTTGGAGACACAGTTAATAACTGGGTTTTAGACCCCGATTTTTTTGAAAAACTCCCTAAAAGTCGAACTTGGGTCCATTACGGTCCCTCTGTAAATGATAGACTACAATTGTCCCTTTCCAAAATGGTGCGATATTTGGCTATATATATTGCAAATCAAAAGATATGGGCCTTAGAACCATATGAATACAAAGAAATTCCGGATCCGTAGAACCGATACACGAACTTCCGGGTCAAATAGCCGGACAACCGGGTACGTCCCCCAAGAAAAAAATATATCCCCATAATTAGGGTAAAAATACCTACCTCTGGAGAAAATTTCAGAAAAAATTTGACCGTTTTTATTAATGTAGAGTTAAGCCGGAGATGGGGACTATTGGTGCACTGCTTCCGGTTCCCTGCAACATAGACTCCGACTCCATAGACGTGGAAAAACTGTACAAATATCAGATAAATGTGTTCTACGACTCTAATTCGAGATTTTTGATAACAACTAGAGAGAAAACCCGTTTCCCAAAAAACCGGTTCCCAAAAACCGAATAACCGGTTCCGCGAATAAACAGTTCCCAAACACATAGACTACGACTCCACAGACGCGGAAGAACTGTACAAATATCAGATAAATGTGTTCTACGACTCTATTTCGAGATGTTTGATAACAACTAGAGAGAAACCCTGTTTCTCGAATAACCGGTTCCCAAAAACCGATTTATTTAAAATTCAATTATTATCGAATTTGTATTTTTGTTTCCATTTAAAATTGTTCTGTTCTACGTTTCTCACATTAGACTCCGAATCCACAGACCTTGTCAAAACTGTACAAAAAATGTCAGATAAATTTGTGCTACAACACTAAATCGAGATTTTGAATAAATAAAATAGAAAACCCGCTTTTCGAAAAACCGAATAACCGGTTCCGCGAAAAACCAAATAACCGGTTACCAAAAAACCGATTTTGTAATTTGAATTATAATCAAAAAAAATTGCGATTCCAAAGATCCTACATTTTTTATCATAAAGAAACCGAATAACCGGTTCCGCGAAAAACCGAATAACCGGTTACCAAAAAACCGGTTTTTTTTAATTTGAATTATAATGAAAAAAATTGCGATTCCAAAGATCCTACATTTTTTTATCATAAAGAAACCGAATAACCGGTTCCGCGAAAAACCGAATAACCGGTTCCCAAAAAACCGGGTTTTTTTTTAAATTTGAATTATAATCCAAAAATTGCGATTCCATAGATCCCACATTTTTTTATCATAAAGAAACCGATTTCATAGCCGATATTTACATATGTACATGGATGGATACAAGTGATATCGGAAATCCATAAATTCTTTTGATTTCGAATACCAACCCAGTGTGCCTTGAACAATGGTGAACATATCGATGGTTGTATGCAACAAGTAGGAATAAAAATTCATCGTAAAACTCAGCAGCCTGGCTGCCAGCTAAATATCCCAGTCAGGCAACCAGCCAGCCAGCGATCCATCCAGCCAGCCAACAACATAAAAGACAAATAGTAACATTACAACAACAACAATGACGACGAACTGCAAACAAACAGAATAAACCCCGAAAAGAAAAAGAAGAAGAAAAACCCTTCCAGCAGCAGTTAAGAGCGACAGAACGAACGAAGATGAGCCAAGTTCTAAAAATATCATCAAAGGAAGAAAAAAATGGGTGCCAGGCTAAAAAGACAGGCTTGATCAGCTTGGTCTGTGGCAGAGGCTGCTGTTGAGGTTTTTTGGGGGGGGCTAGAAAAAATTCTACATGGAGTTCTTTTTTGTGTGTGTTCCCTAATCTTCTTCTTGTTGCTGCGGCTGGCTGCATGGTCGGTTGGATGATGGTAGTTTGGTGGGGGGCAATCATGTTTATTTGTTTGGTGTGGTGGTATGGATCTTGGTCTTTGCTTTGGTATGGGTTTTTGGATTTTTTGTTGGGTTCGTTCTTTTTGATATCAGTTTTGTTGCTGGTTTTTTGTTTTCTTTCTTTATTTTCTTGTCTCCCCCCTTCCGCAACACCATGTGTGTTAGTGTGTGGGACCCTCATGCTGGCTTAGAGTAGTTGTTATGTACAAAACCTGGTTGTTGGTGGTGTTATATACACACGTTCTTTCAGACACACACACACACACCTTTCTTTCTTTTGTTGGCCAAGACCCAATACTTCTTAGCCTTCTTCTTGCTAGCTAGGCGGCTAGCTGATGGTGGTGGCGGTGTTGGTGCTGGTGTGTAAGAATGTTTGTTGTGGCACATCTTTCTTTAAAACGATTACTGGTGCTGCCGTTGCCGCCGCCGCCACTTCTGCTGCTGCTGCTGCCTCTGCTGTTGTCACAACCATTGTTTGTTGTTTCTTTGTGTGTGTGTGTGTTTGGCTGTGTTTGTGTGTGCGTTTAAGCCTTGTTCTTTTCTTCTTGTTTATTTTATTATTACTCATTTTCTTTCTGTCCGCTGCCACAAGGTAGAGTATCATCAGTCTTTTTGGCTAAGAATTCCTTTTAAGCTTACAGCGTATCCCAAATTCAGGCATTCGCGATCGAGAATTTGAAACGGCAACAAGTCGCGCTTCTTTTTCTTCTGCTTCTTTAAGGCCAACGAAAATCAAAGGAAATACCAAATAAGACAAAATTTGTTTATTCAACAACAACAAAAAATAAATAAAGAACAGCAACAACAACAACAACAAATAGAAAAATAATACACCCCGGAGCCATATAAACCATTAAAAATAGCCACCTTATATACTACATAACCATTTTTTTGTTGTATATATAGAAAAAAAACAGTGAACAGTGTGTGTCTGTGTAAGCCCCCAAGGAGACTAAGACTGTGTATGTGTGTGAATTTCTTTTTGTTTGTCGGGGGAAAATAAAAAAAACTTGAGCAGCACCTTTAAGCCTTGCTTTCTGTGTGCCTGTTTGTGTGTTTGCGTGTGTATCTGTATGTGTGCAGCTCGCGCCTAGAAGTAGAGTCGGCCGTTACCAAAGTTTGTTAACTTAACGACCAACGCTTGTCAGTTTAAATCGAGACGCCGTTAGTAAAACACGGATTTCTGTGGAATTCTCAAATTCGAAATTTAATAAAAAATAAATTAAATCAAATCACACACACTCAAAATGAATAAAATTCTAATTTGTTTATTAAGTTTAGCGGTGCTATCTACAGGTGAGTAGGTGTAAAAAAAATAATTGAAAAGAAAATTATTAAAAAAAATATTTTATTAAAATCGGTGCACTAATTTAAAATGGTGGTTAAAGAAAATTAAACAAATGTGTCAAAAAAAGAAAAAAAAACTCTGATAAGGAAGAATTATTCGAAACTAAATGAATTTTTATTGTATGAAATAAATAGCTAGGCAAGAATGGATTTTTTTTTTTTTTTTTTGAAAATATAATAATTATTTGAAATATAAAATCAACAATAAATAATAATAGTTTTTTTTATATAAATACACAATATATTTTAACCTATGAAATACAAATTTGGAAATTAAATAATATCTGACATTTAAAAAATTAAAGAAATATTCGAAAAACTTGGAGTTAATTAAATAATAAATATTTTTTTGTTCGAATAAAATGGAATTTAAATAATAAAAATTTAAAGGCAAAATAGAAAACATAAATATTAAATTTATTAAAAGACTTAAAAATTAATTAAATTAATTTATTTAAAAAATTATTTGGGAAAAAATCTCTTTGGGGAAATATCTAAAAAAATATCAATTAAAAATATTTTCAACAAACGATAAAAAATATATTTTTTTGAGAAAATTGTATATAAAAATATAAATATAGAAAAAATCACATTTTAATTTTATTGTTGGAAGAAAAAAATGTTAAATATTTTTTCTAAAAAATATCCATAAATATTGTTTGTTGAATAGAATTTAAATATTAAAAATTTAAAACAAATATAGAAGAAAATAAATATTCGACAAAAAATGAGTTATATTGGAGTTTATTTTCTTATTTAAGTTCTATAGAACAAAAAATATTGTGGATATTTTTCAGAAAAATTATTTAACTTCTTTATTCTTCCTAAAATAAAATTTAATTATTTAGGAAAAAATCTAGATACGTTTTTTATTGAATTTCTTACAAGAAATATTTGGAAAAAATTCTCAATTTTAAATTTTCTTAAAGAAATAATAAAAAATATTCTCTCGTAACAATTTCCCTGAAGATGACTGTCGATTTTAGCTTATTTAAAAAAAAATATATAGTTTGGAGTCAATATTAATTCCGAGAAAAATTTAAAATTATATATTCTAAAAAAATTAGAACCTTTTTTGTAAAATCTTACAGAATTTTTTTGAAATTTATTAAAGAAATCCCCTAACAAAATAATCTCATATGGATATCAAATATTCGATTTTTTTATTAAAAAAAATTAAACTCAAAAAATTCAAATATTTATTAAAAGATAATTTGATAAACTTTTATGTAAATTTTTTCTTTGAATAAAAATAAAATCTTGACAAGATTCAATATAAAATTTCATACAAAAAAGTTTGGGTTTTATTACATGAATTAAAAAATAAACTTTAAATATTAAAAACAAAAATATAGATTTCTAGTTTTAATAAAAAAATATAAATATTTATTAGACAATAAAATCAATACTTTTTTTGGAATTCGAACATTTCTTATTAAAAAAATCTTCAATTAATTTCAATTTATTAGAATTTAATTTTTAGAATTAATAAGAAATTTTCGGATACACATTATTTTATTGTCTCCAAAATAATGTATTTTTATTAACAAAAGAATTTAATATTATTATTTTTTATATTTAAAGTTTATTTATTATTATTATTTTATTTAAAGCAAAATTCTGAAATTGGTTAAATTTTCAAGACGTAATTTTATTTAATAAAATAGTCAAAGTAGACTCTAACATACAGTTATACTCTAATTTAATATTTTAATCCAAAAAAAATTTTTTTGAATTTTTTTTATTACAAAAAAATATAAATAAATTAAAAACTCCAGATTTTTTTATTACAGTTTGCAAAATTTTTTATAAAAAAAAATCTTTTTTTATTGTTGATTTGAATATCTAATTTTAAGTTCAAAAAATATGGTTACATTATTGTTTCATTATAAAATCTTGCACCAAAAATTTAGAAAATAATTAAAAATTGTTTATTCCTTTCGACAAATGATAGCCAAGAGATCCACAGGCAGAATACATCGGCAGACCTTCTAGAAATCATTTGGACCTTTATGAAGAACTTCTTTTCTTTTAGAGATAAAGTCCCTAAAAGAGTTTTTCCAGGCTTTGGAATTTTTTAAAAGTTTCCTTGAAATATTCAAAATCTTCACGGGCTCTTTGGCCTTCCAAAGGTCTTATACTAGAATGTTTATAAGACCTTTAGAAAGTGTATTCGAAATCAATAAGCAGTTGTTTTATTTTGGAGACATTAATTTTGTACAATCAAGAGCTTTCAAATGGGCCACCTCGAGGTCTTCAGGCAGCCATTTCACACTTTAGTGGAGTCCTAGATTTTCAAAATATCCTCTAGATCTTTCAGATGCTTCCTAGATCTCCTAGAGGTTTGCTATCTTCGGCTATCTAAAGATGTCTGACTTTTTGTAATTCTCCAAATCTTTCTAGATTTATTTTAAGAGTTGGCCTAAAAATCTGTTTGAGATAAATGCACCTTCTTGTTATATTCTGGAAGCCATTTTACCATTTAGTAGTGTCCAAGATCTTCCACATGTAGCTTGGCCTACATGTAGTTCCTTTAGATTTCTTACTTCTTCTAGAGTTTCTAGAATACTATTAATTTTTATTTATTTTTTTGTTTTTTATTTCTTATTTTATTTTTTTTTTTTTGTAATTTACAACAGCACTTCTTTTATGGCGGCTTTTTTGTTTTTGTACTTTTCACTTAACTTTCTACTTTCGTTTTTCATTCATATACGCACCTAAATTGTGCATTATTCAATACAATGCAGTTCTAATATTTTTCAAAATTTATGACATTTATATGCCTCGTGTAATGTTAATAGGTTTGAAATGTCAAACGTGCACAAAATAATATTTATGTTTTTCCCCTTTAACTTTTTAAAGAAATGTGGACGATTGAAAAAAAAACGCTAATGTCATGTAACATATTTATTCTCTGTCTTCCCTTTACAAAATATCTAAATATTTTAGCTTAATTTATAATATATTTTTTAACATGGAATATTTAATATAATATCCTATTAGTGTCAAGGCATTTTTTTTTCTCTCTTAAGTATATGCTAGTAATAATATATTTGTTTCTGTAATTCATATTTACTTTTTTCAAATATTAATATTATCAACAACCTATTTTGTTTTGCCTTCAATATTTTGTCCATTCATGACGTACAATATTTTGGTTTTTTTGTTAACTTATTAAAAATTCTGTTAGCATTCTGCAATATGAAATGCTTATCACAAACAAGAATAATAATCAATAACATTTATGAAAATATGTATATATTCAAAACCAACAAATTCTTAACAACGATTCTTAGAAGACCCAATAATCATTTTTTTTATAAAGTTATGGAATTTCATTACAATTTATTAAGAATTTCTTTCGATTTGTTGATGATAAGAATAAACAAACAAATCCCTCTCAGACATAAAGCAAGCTGCCTAAAAGTATGCAATACTTTTTGTAAAGTGAGTTACAAGGAACATTTGCCTTTGTTGACATTAATGATAATAATGGTAGATTTAAGATTCGAATTAAACATTTTTATCATAGGAAAAATAGAAAATATGATATATTTTGAAAAATATAATTTCCATAGAATTGAAAAATCATTTCAATAACTGATTAATAAGTTTAATCCACTTATTTGGCAATTACTATTTAGACTGTTTGCTAAATAAAAAGGGACCTTTATAATACAAATAAATATTTGAAATTTTGAATGTTTTAATTTGCAATTTTGGCATTATTGTTAAGAACACATTTCAATATGAAAATCATTAACATTAAATCAACAGTTGGTCGATATAAATTATTTCAATATAAAAATAGAGTTTAATTTCCAGAAAATGCTTTAAAATATGTTTCTTTAATCAAAGGATAAAATATTTCCATATTTCAAAATATTGGCTCAAAACATAATGCATTTATGAATATTATGTATTGGAAAATAAGGCCAAAAGAAAATATTAACTTTAAAATTGAAATCAATAGGATTTAGTTAGTAGAAATACATTTTTTTGCAATAATTTAAAAAAAATGTTTTTTTAATTATTTTTGAAATCCTATTTGAAAATTTAGTTTGCAAAATATATGATTCTGAAACTTATTAATCCAATAAGAACATCAAAATTGATCCAATTCAATTGATTTAGGGTTGAAATACATCAAAGACAGGCCTGTTGCAAATACACATTCAAATTTGGAAGTATTTAAAGAAGAGATTCTAATTGGAAGAATAAGAATCGTAATATTAAATGTTTTGTGTTAAAAAAAACTATCGATGGACCAGAATATAATATTTGTTTATATTTGGTAATATAACTTAAAAATATTTTTATAAAAAATTTGAAATTTTTATTCTATAAGTTGTAAAGTAAACTAGGTTATCGAATTAGTCCATAGCATATCTAATTGGAAATTAGGATTCAAGAAAAAAAAAATAGAAATTCACAGGTACAGTAGGAATTGTTTTTCAAGATAATTGGGCGCCATTTTGGTGACATTGCAGAGGAAACATTTTCTACCCGATGAAAAAAAGTAAAAATTCACAATTTTGTATAATTGGGCGCCACTTTGAGGATTTTGGAGAAAACAGCAAAATATTGTCCACAAATATATGTTTTTTTTTTGAAATGCCAAATTTTAGTACATTTAAAAAATATGATCCAAAAGAAGAAAATTGAAATTCAAAGTTTTGTCTATATGATGTCTTGGGATAGTTGGGCGCCATATTAAGGATTTTATACAAATTAATATTTTCTAAATAATTGGGCGCCATTTTGGGGTATGTAGGTAGTGATATTTTCTCCCTACTTAAAAAACATAAAAAAGTTTGGTAATATCATGTGTAATTGGGCGCCACATTGAAGGTTTTGCAGAAAACAGCAAAATAGTGGCTACAAATAGAAGTACAAATGTTTCAGAAACTCTATAATATTTGAAAATTGAAATTTGAAGTTGACAATATTGTCCATATCATGTCTCGGGAGGCAGATAGTTAGGGGCCATATTAGAGACTATAATACAAATATTTTATATTCTAAATAATTGGGCGCCATTTTCGGGGACTTTGTACAAGAAAATATAAGTTCTCAATTTGGGGACTTTAAGAAAAAAATTAGTTTACAAAAAATTGGGCGCCATTTCTGGGACTTTGCAGAAGAAAAATAAAATTCTCCGCCTTGTCATGACATGGTCTTGGGAGGGAAATATATAGACACTTTTTTCAGGAACTTTATGAAAAATACATTTTTTTCTAAAAAAAAATTGGGCGCCATTTTGGGTACTTTGCAAAAGAATTTTTTTTTAATTTAAAAATAGCGGCAAATATTGTTGGACCCCAGACATGTACAAACTGCTAGAATTTAGAGTTCCTAGTTAGAAAATAGAAATACACAATTTGTCCATGTCATATCTTGAGAAGCTGATAATTTTCAGAGAGAACTATTTTATTAATTATAAAATATTGTCTACAAATTTCGATTTGTTGCCTTCCAGCCATCCTCAAATTAAGGATTTATGGAAAATAGGATCCCTAACAAGAAAATATAAATTAGCAGGTTTGCTATATTGCGTTTGGGAAAGTAAAAATTATCTTTCTTTTCATTACAAAATATTGGCGAACAATTACGATTCGTTGGTTCAAGATTTACGCAAATCGAGGAGTATTGGAAAAGAGGATCTCGAAAAGTAAATTCATGGTTTGTCCATAACATGCCCTTGGGACGCAGATAGTTGGCCGCCATTTTGAGGGCATAAAAAATGTGTAATTACTGGTTCCAGACATTTCCAAATTCAGTAGTACTAGAAAATAGGAAAATAGTATCCCTGGGAATATTGGGAAAGAAAATAGAAATCAACATGTTGGCGATTTTGCGTCTAATTGGGCGCCATTTGCGAAAGAAATAATTATCTTTCTTTTCATAACAAAATATTGTCTATAAATTACGATTTGTTGGTTCTAGATTTACTCAAGTCGAGAAGTATTGGAATAGAGGATCTCGAATAATAGAAAAGAAATATATGGTTTGCTCATATCACACCCATGGGAGGCAAATAGTTGGGCGCCATTTTGTGGGCTTGTCTACAAATTTGTATTTGCTGGTTCCAGGCATGCTCAAATTCAATAAAACCAAATTCACGGTTTGCCCACATCATGCCCATGGGAGGCAGATAGTTGGGCGCCATTTTGGGGGATAATCTAAAAATTGTATTTGCTGGTTCCAGCTATATTCAAATTGTGTAGTATTAGACAATTGGATCACAGACTAAAAATATATAAATACACATAATGTCAATAGTATGTCTAATTGGGCGCCATTTTGGGGGAATTTCCAGAAAAAAATATTTTTTTATTACAAAATATCTGCTATGAATTTTAATATTTTGATTCCAGATATGATCAAATTTAGACGTGTTGAAAAACTAAGAACCCAGGCAAGAACATAGAAATCACCAGCTTATCCTTATCATGTCTTGGGAGATAGATAATTGGGCGCCATTTTGGGGTGCTTCGCTGAAAAAATATTATTTTTATTATAAAAAAAATTTCGTTAAAATTTTTGATTTATTTGAATTGAGTCACGCTCAAATTCAGGAGTTTTGAAAAATAGGATCCCTGAAAAAAAAAATAGAATTCATAGTTTGAACATATCATGCCTTGGGTGGCAAATAATTGGGCGCCATTTCCATTTTTGGATTCGTTGACTTCAGTCATGCTCAAATTGAAGAGTTTCAGAAAATAGGATACCAGACAAAATATCAAATTCATAGTCCTAAGTGGCAAATAATTGGGCGCCATCTTTTCCTTCCAATAAATGGAATGGTGGCTCTTTTCTAAGGGGTTTTTTGAAACAGAGGAGTATTTAAAATCTTCTTAATTTTCTATCTCCCTCATTGATCGCTCATGCGAATGAAAATAAATAAAAAATGGAAAATAATTAATAAGACCCCAATACGTTTTACCTCAAAACCTGTTTTTTTAATTTGAAAAACAATTTTAAAATTTCTTTTTTTATTACAACAAACAATTACAATAAAGCGTATAATTTCCCTTTTTTTAACACCCACAATCATAAAAAATATTTTCTTAATTTTTATTATTTTCTTTTCCATTTCCATAAAAAAATCAAGAATTTGTTTTTTTTCGAATTTTTATTTCTTTGGCATATTTTAAATCACACTGCATAATTTTTTGATTCGTGTGTGTGGAACAACAATTGACTTTTTTCTCCACTGGTTGTAAGAAAAAAATTCTAAACAATTGTTGTTGTTATTTTTATGTCGCCAACAACAACAAAAAATGTTTATAATTAACCCCAGCCCGAAGAGGCTCAAGAGACACAAGACGACAAGACTGGTGTGGTGGCTTGACGTTATGAATTTTAATTACAGGAAGTGATTTCCACCAAGTCAGAATAAAAAGTGTAATGGCCAGCCAGTCAGAACACAACTGACAACAACGGCCAGTACAGGTAAATGACCATAAAAAATGGTCATAGATAGAATATGGATGGCCTAAAGGAAAATTATAACTGTTCGGAATAGATTTAAATTAAAATATGGTTACACATAAAACCACAGAGATAGCCAGTCAGTCAGTTACCATATTTTCATTCATTCATAATTTCTTACTATGTTGTTGTGTTATTTTTCTTGTTTTGGCACATTTTATGCGGGTTCACCGGGAAGTTAATGAACCCCATCTCACCAGCACCACCATCATGATCATTATTTTAATTATAACACATAAGAAAAAAGGTCATTGTCATGCTAATAATTTTTGTTAATTTTTTTCTCTTCCTCTCTTTCTCTTTCTTTCCGTATGTTCCGCTTCATCACCCACCTTTGCAGGTCAACGTATTACCACCATACACTTGGATGGTGTACAGTACTTTATTAGCCGCATGAATCCCTACTCACCCGAATTAAATTATTTCCTCGCCTATCAGTACTGTCGTTCATTGGGCCTGCAGTTGGCCTCGTTCGAAACGAAAGAAAAGGCCGAATCGATGACAACATATTTGAAAAATGCCGGCTATGGTAATTATGATTTCTGGACATCGGGTAATCGTTTGGGCACGGGCATGTTCCTTTGGATGAGTACCGGTTTACCGTTTAATGCCACATTTGATTTCTTCGAAAATACCATTGATTCGATACAGGCTGGTCTATTGGATCCTGTCGATCATAATAGCAATACATCGCCACAGCGGACAGCTAGAGACAGGTAAGTGAAAGCAATGGGATGAATTAGGCAATAAGAAATTATAATAACAATTATTGGAGAAAAAAAAATAAAAATAATTCAGAGGCAAAACAATTGGGCGCCATTTTAGAGACTTTTGCAGAAAACTATATTTTTTAAATAAGATACATGCACAGACATGCCCAAAATTGAAAAATATTAGGGAATCGAAATGCCGTTAAAAAACTAGAAATTTACAATTTGCCAATATCGTGTTTTGGGAGGATCTGGTCTTAAAAACATTTTTAATGACTAATTTTGAAATTGGGCGCCATTTTGGGATGTGGTCTGAAATTTTTTTAAAATTACTTATTTTGATTTGATTTATTTTTTCTGGGCCCTAGACATGTCCAAATTAGAGAGTATTGAAAAATAGAAATCCAAACAAGCCAATAAAAATTCCGAACTGTTATATGCCTCGGAAGCTAGCTAGTCGGGCGCCATTTTGTTTACAAAATTCTAATTTTTTGATTTTGATGACATCATTAAACTGAGAAGTTTTGGAAGATCCCTGATAAGAATTCAGAAATTCACAGTTTGTTCATATCCGATCATGGGTGACAATTAATTGGGCGCCATTTGTAAGAATTGACTACAAATTTTGATTTCTTTACTCAAGACGTGCTAAACGTGAGGAGTATTGAAAAATATTATGTCTGACGAAAAAATAGTAGGAGATCGCGATTGTTGGGCGCCATATTGGAGACTTTGCAAACAAAAATTGTAATTGCAAAATATTGACCACAATATTTAGACATGCTCATATCGAGGAGTATTGAAAATAGGATCCTAGCGAGACTGACTTTTGTAGACATGCTCATATCGCGGAGTATTGTAAACTAGGATCCCAGACCAGTTTTCGTAGGCCGATAGTTGGGCGTCATTTTTAAGTGTTAGCTACAAATTTCGTGTTCTTTACTCAAAGCTTGATTAATTGAGGAGTATTTGGAAATAGGATCGCAGACAAGAAAATAGGAATTCCCATTTTGTTGTTATCATGGCTTGGTAGGCTGATAGTTGGGCGCCATTTTGGGACAATGCAGAATTTTTTTTATTGGAGGCGTATTGGAAACTACGAACCCAGACAAAAATAGAAATTCCCATTTTGTTCATATCGTGGCTTGGTAGAACCGATAGTTGGACGCCATTCTTAAGTCTTGGCTACATATTTCGTTTTCTTTACTCAAGACTTGCTCAAATTGAGAAGTGTTGAAAACCAGGATCGGAGACAAGAAAATAAAAATCAATAGTTTTGTCAGATCATAACTTGGGAGGCAGTTTGATGGGGCCCATTTTGGGAGATTTTCAGAAAAAAAACTAATTTTCCATTTTCCAAATTCAATATTGGCTAAAACTTTTCCGACATGCTCAAGATGAGGTGTTTTGAAAAATAAAACCCCAAACAAGAAAATAGAAATAACAGTTTGGTCATCACATGGCATGAAAGCGCGAATGTTGGGCGACATTTTGGGAAATTTCCAAAAAAAAAAAATATTACAAAATATTGACACAATTTTGTAGATATTGGAGGAGTATCGGAAACTAGGATCCCAGACCAAAAAGAAAGAGATTCCCATTTTGTCCCTATCATGACAGATAGTTGGGCGCCATGTTAGAGGCTTGGTTACAAATTTCAATTTGTTGGTTCCAAACATGTTCAAATTTGGGGAGCATTGCAAACTAGGATCACAGAAAATATAAAATTCCATTTTGTCCCTATCACCACTTGATAAGCTGATAGTTGGGCGCCATTTTCGCGGATGGGTTGATTCCAGACATGCTCAAATTAAAGAGTATTGAAAAATAATATCTCATACAAAAAAAAAATAGAAACTAACAGTTCGGCCAGATCATAAGGTGATAGACAAATAGTTTGGCCCCATTTTAGGGTCTCTGCAGAATATTTTCTTCTGATCCCAAATATTTGCTACTCTATCATGACATGCTTGGCAGATAGTTTGGGGACTTGGCTAAAAAAAATTTTGATTTTTTTAAAAATGCTCAAATTTTGTAGTATTGGAAAGTAGGATGCCACATAAAAAATATAAATTCCGATTTGCTTCCAATCATGAATTTGTATTTAAATAGTTGGGCGCCATTTTAGGGACTTGGCGACAAATTTCTATTTATTGGTTCCAGACATTCTCAAATTGGGGAGCATTCAGAAAAGAAAATGGAATGGAACTGGTTTGACCAGATCATAATTTGGGAGGCAAATAGTTGGGCGCCATTTTCGGGTCTTTGCAAAATATATATTTTCTTCTGATCACAATATATTGGCTACGATTTTGTAGATATGCTGATATTGGAGGACAGACATAAAAATACAAATTCCTTGTAGACAGATAGTTGGGCGGACAGATAGTTGGACGGACAGATAGTTGGGAGGACAGACATAAAAATACAAATTCCTTGTAGACAGATAGTTGTGCGCCATTTTAAAATTTTGCTAAAAATGTCGATTTATTGGCTCCGAGCATGTTCAAATTGGGGAAAATCGGAAAATAAGATCCCAAAGAAGAAAATAGAATTTCACAGTTTGGCCATAACATGAAATGGGAGGTAGATTATTTGGGCGCCATTTTGTCCACTGCCGGAAAGAATGTTTTTTTTTTAATTATAAAAATTTTGACTACACAAACAAAACATAGAGTGTGTGAAAAATAAAAATTCACAGCTGGTTTTTGCAATACCCTGGGAGGCAGATAGTTGGGCGCCATTTTAGAAGCTTGCATAAAAAATTTTATAAAATATTTGCCACAAATTTCGATTTATTGGTTCCAGACATACCCAAATTGAGAAGTATTCAAAAATAAGATCCCAGACATGAATACAGAAATTCAACGTTGGGCGCCATTTTGGGAACATGGCTATAAATTTCGATTGTTTGGTTCTAGACATGCTCAAATTGAGGTGTCGTGGCAAATAAGACTTCAGTTAAGAAAATATAAATTTTCTGGGCGGTAGTTGGGCGCCATTCTGGGGGAGGTAGTTGGGCGCCATTTTGGCAGGATTTGGCTGGCAAAAAATTATTTTGTTTTAATTACAAAATATTGTTTTACTCTATAAAGAGCAATTGATCTGTATAGATAATCCTGGTCTTTATAAAGACCATATCTCCTGTATAGATACCACTGGTCTTAATTTGAGGTTATGTTTAATAATGGTTGAGCGCCATTTTGTGGAATTTGCAGACAAAATCTTAGTTTTTGTAATTGTAAAATATTTTTTACTTAATAAGGAGCAATTGATCTGTATACATAGTCCTGGTCTTTATAAAGTCTATATGACCTGTATAGATACCACCGGTCTTAGTTTGAGGTTATGTTTAATAATTTTGAGGTTATGTTTAATATTTTTATTCTTTCATTTAATTATTAATTTATTCCCTAACTAAATATATTTTTTCTTACTCTTCTCATCTTTTTTTCTCGTCATTCTTCTTTTTCTACTCTCTTCTCACAACAGCAGCAGCGGCGCCGAAAAAGGCTGTGTCATTTTGAAGCAGCCCACCTTGAAATGGATGCCCGAAGATTGTTCGGCCGTTAAGGATTTCATTTGCGAACAGACACGTTGCTATTATTATAATTATGGCAGTATTCCTGTATCATCAGCGCAGGGGTAAGATGATGAAGCCCGTCACAAACTTGCTACACTAAAAAAAAAAATAAAATAAAAAAAAATTAAAAAATAATATAAACAAAAGTATAGGAGTTACTTCTCTGTCTCTAAGAAAGAACAACAACGAATGAAAAATCAAATGAAAACAATTTTGAAAAAAAAACAACTTCTTACAACAAAACCTTAGACTGTAAAATGTTAATTTAAGCCTATAAATAATAAAAAACTAAAACTTTAAATGAAAAACCTGCTAAATGAAAAATCTATTAAGAACTGCTTCCTCTATGGATTAAAAACAAAAATAAAGAATGAATAAGAATCACAAATCTGAAAATCGCCGTGTCACGCTAAACTTATTTTAGGTGAGCTAAACCCCAAGTCATACAAACAATCAATTATATAGACACTTATTTTTATTTAAGGTTATATATTTCTATGCTCTATCCAAAACCCGCATCTAAAACAAAAATAATACATGCACACAAGCTAATACTAATAATTGCTATAGAATACTAAGAACTACATTTTTTTGAGGTTAGAATAACAACAGTTTGCTTCTCTAACTATTGAGCAGAATTTCTAACGGCACTACTACTGTCCCTAACTATTTAGTTCTCCTAATAATCCATTCCGGACCTATTAATAAGTTCTGCCATAAGGATCAGCTGTTTCGCTTTGGATGAGCAGCTGTTTCTTTTAGAAAGTTGATCAGCTGATATTAATCATAACAAAAACAGCTGACTGACCCTATTAATTGGCTTGGATTCAAATAATAAGGTCGTTGAGAAAAATCAGCTGTTTTTGCCAATAAACAGCTGTTTTTATTATTAATTTAATCCCAGGCCTTATTATTAGGTCTTGAATTAAAATAAAAATTTCCTCTCTCTCTATGTGCTCTCTCCTCCCTCTCACTCTCTCTCGTTTGCATATTGCTTGCTACTTTTAAGACTGCTCTTCTTTTTTTGATAAACCGAAAATTAAATTGCAAAAATATTTCCCAAAACTAACCTAAAAATCTAATACGCTTGTCTCTAATCTCTTGTAATCTCAGAATTGTGGTGAATTGGGGCTTAGCTTTTCCTAAAACAAAGTAGATGCATTCAAATAGCTTATCAATATTTTGAAATAGAAATTTTGTTGATCAATTGAAACTAACCTGAAACTTCTCTTGCTCTCTTTTCTCTCTCTCTTTCATTGCCCAAAAACATTAGACGCCCCATCACCACAACTACACCACGCAGCAACACTGCCGATTCTGATCCAATCAAAACTACCACCACTCCCCTGCCCCTGTTGATGTCTTCATATGCCTCAAGCAAGAAATCGAATCAACCTTCCTATGTGTCCCTGAAACTTGATCAGGAGAGAGCCTTAGAGTCGAGCCTGGAAAAAGATAACCTTTCGCAGCAGCAGCAACAACATTCGGCCTCTTTTGAAAATTCCCATGAAGATGAGGAGACCGAACATGACGCCGAGGAAGAAGAAGAAGAGGAGGGTGTTAGCAATAGTGCCGGTGCAGATGAATCGGTCCAGGGACGTGATTTAACCAATGAAGAAACCGATCATGAATTGGAGGAGGTTAGTGGCCAACAAAGTCAAGAATCATCGGGTGAGCAGCATGACGATGAGGGAGATCATGAAGATAGCCATGATCAAGAATTGGAGGATGATAAATCAGAAGCCGGCCAACACGCAGATGACAGCAGCAGTGATAAGCAAACTCCTTCGCATGAACAACACGAGGAAGAAGAAGAGGAGGAACCAGCTGTCATAAATTCCCTGGCCGCTTCCAAGGAAAAATCCTCGGAAATCTACGAAGGCGAAAGTCACAACAATGATTTACCCGGTGTTGAGGTGCGTTTGAAGCAAATCTCCCAAGAAGTTGAAAAACGCACCAGCGAGGAAAATCGCCACATTCCCTCGCTAACACCCGAACTTGATGATATTGGCCATCAGTCATTCTTATCGCTGACCGATCTCATTCGCACCCTGCGCCCCAATGATAAACAGATTATACCACAAATCGATTCGGATTATTCCAATGCCATGCGGGTTTTGGGTGAGAAATCGGTGGTTGTCAGTAGCAATGGTAATAACAGTGAATAGGGGACATTTCCCAAACCCCTCAATTCCAACAGAAAGAAAACAAATCCCTCCAAAATTCTCAAACTAACCAAACTGAAATTTCTTTAGATTTATAGAAACAGACAGAGTTGTATTCCATTACACAAAAATTGAGATTCCTTAACAAAAACAATCAAGAAAACATTAAAGTTCCATTGAAAATTGTTTTCTAAGAAATATTATTTTATCAATATTTACAAAAAAGGCGGAAAATAATATTCTCTTTTAATGGGCATGACTTGTTTTGTTATCGCTGTCAAAGGCAAATGACAATTTAAATGATATGTTTAAATAAAACACATTCAATGTAAACATAGCCTAAAGCTGTATAAACATCGAATAAAGCTGTATAAACATCGAATATGGTTTATAGAAATTGTCATTTATTTGACATGAACAAATTGACAATTTAAATTACATGTTTTATTATAAAACATGTAATTTAAATTGTCAATTCAATGTAACCTCAAAATCCTTAACACATAACCTCAACAAGTTTTTTGTCCATTGAACAAAAATTCACTTCTCTTTGGAACTTGTAAATGTGTATAATACTACTACTACTCCTACTATATATACTGGGGCCTGATTTTATTTTGAATAATAACGACACATACAAAAACCAACAACAACAAAACACGAATGCAAATTAATTTTAAGTTAAGTTAAAAATTAAAATATAAAACAACGATTCGATTGTAGTTTTAATAATAAAAAATCAATATTTTATAAGTCTTGTCTAAATGTAATTTTTTTCAAAAACGAATTATACAAATAAAGCGCAAACAAAAGTTTCTTTATGCGAATAAAAATTAAAAAAAAAATAAAATATATAAAAATGTAGTTTTTATTCTAACCTCAAAATACAACGCTTGGAGCGAGCTTGAAAATATATTAAAAAAAAACTTAATATAGATGTTATAAAAATTCCAACTTCGAGAAACTTTGGAAGAAAATTAATTTAAAAAACCCGAAAAAATATGTTTAAAATCCACGCCTTAAAAATGTAGTTTTAAAGATCCACGCCTTTGAGGGACCTTCAAAAATGTAGTTTTAAAGATCCACGCCTTTGAGGGACCTTCAAAAATGTAGTTTTAAAGATCCACGCCTTTGAGGGACCTTCAAAAATGTAGTTTTAAAGATCCACGCCTTTGAGGGACCTTCAAAAATGTAGTTTTAAAGATCCACGCCTTTGAGGGACCTTCAAAAATGTAGTTTTAAAGATCCACGCCTTTGAGGGACCTTCAAAAATGTAGTTTTAAAGATCCACGCCTTTGAGGGACCTTCAAAAATGTAGTTTTAAAGATCCACGCCTTTGAGGGACCTTCAAAAATGTAGTTTTAAAGATCCACGCCTTTGAGGGACCTTCAAAAATGTAGTTTTAAAGATCCACGCCTTTGAGGGACCTTCAAAAATGTAGTTTTAAAGATCCACGCCTTTGAGGGACCTTCAAAAATGTAGTTTTAAAGATCCACGCCTTTGAGGGACCTTCAAAAATGTAGTTTTAAAGATCCACGCCTTTGAGGGACCTTCAAAAATGTAGTTTTAAAGATCCACGCCTTTGAGGGACCTTCAAAAATGTAGTTTTAAAGATCCACGCCTTTGAGGGACCTTCAAAAATGTAGTTTTAAAGATCCACGCCTTTGAGGGACCTTCAAAAATGTAGTTTTAAAGATCCACGCCTTTGAGGGAGCTTCAAAAATGTAGTTTTAAAGATCCACGCCTTTGAGGGACCTTGAAAAATGTAGTGTTAAAGATCCACGCCTTGGTAGTTTTAAAGATCCACGCCTTTGAGGGACCTTCAAAAATGTAGTTTTAAAGATCCACGCCTTTGAGGGACCTTCAAAAATGTAGTTTTAAAGATCCACGCCTTTGAGGGACCTTCAAAAATGTAGTTTTAAAAATCCACGCCTAACAGGGACCTTGAAAAATTTAGTTTTAAAAATCCACGCCTTTGAGGGACTTTGAAAAATGTAGTTTTAAAAATCCACGCCTTCGAGGGACTTTGAAAAATGTAGTTTTAAAAATCCACGCCTTCGAGGGACTTTGAAAAATGTAGTTTTAAAAATCCACGCCTTCGAGGGACTTTGAAAAATGTAGTTTTAAAAATCCACGCCTTCGAGGGACTTTGAAAAATGTAGTTTTAAAAATCCACGCCTTCGAGGGACTTTGAAAAATGTAGTTTTAAAAATCCACGCCTTCGAGGGACTTTGAAAAATGTAGTTTTAAAAATCCACGCCTTCGAGGGACTTTGAAAAATGTAGTTTTAAAAATCCACGCCTTCGAGGGACTTTGAAAAATGTAGTTTTAAAAATCCACGCCTTCGAGGGACTTTGAAAAATGTAGTTTTAAAAATCCACGCCTTCGAGGGACTTTGAAAAATGTAGTTTTAAAAATCCACGCCTTCGAGGGACTTTGAAAAATGTAGTTTTAAAAATCCGCGAGTTCGATGGACTTTGAAAAATGTAGTTTTAAAAATCCACGCTTAACAAGGACCTTGAAAAATGTAGTTTTAAAAATCCACGCTTAACAGGGACCTTGAAAAATGTAGTTATAAAATCCACGTTTAATAGAGCCCTTGAAAAATTTAGTTTTTAAAATCCTCGCCTTCGAGAGACCTTGAAAAATGTAGTTTTAAAAATCCACGCCTACGAGATACCTTGAAAAATGTAGTTATAAAATCCACGTTTAATAGAGCCCTTGAAAAATTTAGTTTTTAAAATCCTCGCCTTCGAGAGACCTTGAAAAATGTAGTTATAAAATCCACGTTTAATAGAGCCCTTGAAAAATGTAGTTTTAAAAATCCACGCCTACGAGATACCTTGAAAAATGTAGTTTTAAAAATCCACGCCTTCGTGGGACCATGAAAAATGTAGTTTTAAAAGTCCAAGCCTTAGAGGGACCTTGAAAAATGTAGTTTTAAAAATCCACGCCTTCGTGGGACCATGAAAAATGTAGTTTTAAAAGTCCAAGCCTTAGAGGGACCTTGAAAAATGTAGTTTTAAAAATCCACGCCTTCGTGGGACCATGAAAAATGTAGTTTTAAAAGTCCAAGCCTTAGAGGGACCTTGAAAAATGTAGTTTTAAAAATCCACGCCTTCGAGAGACCTTGAAAAATGTAGTTTTAAAAAACAGCCCTCATATTTAAAAAAACCAAGCATGTGAGGATATTCGAGGGCCCTTAAAAAATAATTTTAAAAATCCAGGTCTTCAACGGACCTTGAACAAAATTTAATTTGAAAAATCCACGCCATTAAAAAATCCAATCCTATTCAAGGACCTTGAAAAAATATACAGCCTTATTCTGGATATTCGCTGGGAGATATCTCGCATATACAAAAATTTTCGCTTTCACATTCTCGCCTTATTCTGAATGAATAGGGAGACGCAAAAAATGCGAGATGCGGATTCGAGTTTTCGAAAATGGTGGTTGAAAAAAAGATTCGTGTTGCCATATTGTAATTTAAGTTGCAATGTGTGTTGCCATTTTGTAATTTAAGTTGTAATGTGTGTTGCCCCATTGTAATTTAATTGTGTAATATTTTTCAATATTTTATTTATTGATTATTTAATTAAAAATTTTTACTTGTTATTGTGGTTTAAACTTTATAACAATATAAATGTGAAATATCAAGAATCCGCTTTATAAATGCTTTGTAATTAAAAGAAAATTAATTAAATATGGCAACCTACAATATGACATGTGAAACAGCTGTTCATTGTTTTGATACATTTTGGTACAACAACTACAATAGATTACAAATAAAAGAACATTTTTTTATGATGGGAAAAACACAGGCACATAATTGTGTGCCTTTTTATTTAATTTCGACATTTTATCTCTCCAAATTCTTAAAGTGGCCTGTTATGCTCCTACTCCTTTATTTCTTCCTTCAAATAATACAAACGATAATTTTGAAAAAAAAAATATTTTTTGTATTTTTTTTTTTTTTCATAATTTTTATTTAAGTTTTTCACTGTTAAGCGGCTCATTATGCAAATTTGGTTTTTCTATATTTTTTTTCCTGAGATACAGATCCTCACCCAAAATGTCTGTTTTTCGCCTCCAAAATGCATCAAACTCGACTTAAATATTCATTATTACCTTGGCAATATTTGGTTCAGCATGTATCATTATCAATAGGATTTCCAAATGCATTTTATTTGCTGTTTTCCAGATAAATATTTGCTTACTATCATTTATAATATTCTAAATCGTCATAGAATAAGTATTGTGTTAATATTTTTCATAAAAATATTTATTACTTATGTTTTTGTAGTCAACTCACTTTGAATTTATTAGCGAAAAAAATCGCACAAAATTTCATCTCATTCTCCTACTCCCTGTAATCCAGAATACCTAATTTTTCCCCAAAGCGGATTTTTTCGCTTTCGAACTTCATTCAGAATAAGGCGAAAGCGAGAATGCGAAAAAATTCACACAAAAATGTTGTTCAGAATAAGGCGAAGGGAAAGAGCGAGTAAATTCACATGGAATTGACATCCAGAATAAGGCTGATAATTTAACAATTCAACAACTTCGAGGGACCATAAAAAATCTCACTTTCGAGGACCTTTAAGAAATATTTTAAAAAAATCCGTATCATCGAGCCACATTGAAAAGGAACTGATTTAAAACACCCAAGCATCCTGAGGACCTTAAAAAATTAATTTTAAAAAATCCAACCATTTTACTTACATAGGGGGTTTGAGACAGAATACTATTTGCATAAGCCGAACTTAAAAAAGATTTCAGTAGCGTCAGTCCTGTGCGCAGTTTTTCCAAAAGATGTTGTCTTCCACTTGATCTTTACATCGAATTCGTGGCCTTCCCCTTCTGCTAACTCGCTTTTATATGCCTTTTCGAGTTAGGGCATCCTCATCCATTCTCACAACATAACCTAGCCAACGTAGTCGCTGCAACTGGATATGTCTGACTATGTCGATGTCCGAGAATAGATGATACATCTCATGGTTCATTCGACGACGATATTCACCGTCGACACAGATCATCGGATCATAGATCTTTCGGAGAATTTTTCTCTCAAACACACCAGGAGCTGCCTCATCTGCTTCAGATCCACAACACGGGTAGTCTGAGCGTCTCGTAGAGTGTGAGTTTAATCTGGCGAGAAGAGGCCTTGTTTTTGACTGGCTTACTCAGACCATAGTAGTTATTCTTCTCCGGATTACAAAGCTGGTGTTATTAGTTTTCTTTATGGCGGTACCGAGTTATATAAAATCTTTGACAATCTCGATTTGACCCAAACTTTACACCTTGTAATATTTTTACCCATCCAGATTAAGATGGGTCGACTCCTTCGGGTACCTCGGGTACAAATTGACAACATTTTTAATTTTTATATCGACAAATTTGGCTTTACTCTATAAGAAACCGGAATTTCAAATTACAGGGACTTCGCTGGGGAAATGTGGTTCTTAGATTTAAAAATACAGAAAAAAGTGTGAAACTATAGGACTATGCGGAATCTATTGTAAGCTGACGCGTGGTAAGAAAAAAACTTTATGCGAAATTTTGAAACGATCGGGCAACAACTGTACATATCATAATGGGCAGACGGACAAAAAGGTAGCTAGATCGATTCGACTAGGCATGATAGGACTAGTTGTAAATTAAATACATATTTTGAAGTATTACAAACATTTGGGGACACACAAATTTATAAAACCCCAACAGCATAGTTCTGTTGTGTAAAACTATCGTTACATTTAATCCTTTCTTCATTTAATCCTTATTCTTATATTTTAATATTTATATAATAATTTAAAACAAAGTTTTCTATAAAAATTTCAATATTATATTTTGTTTTTATTACCTATCAACTTAAAAATATATAATCCTAAAATTGAAAATCATCACGCATATCATTGTATGATAGAACATGTTCCTTAATTTTAGAACCATCCACCCAGGTGACAAAGTCTTCTAGATTGCGTGATACCAAAAAGGCGGGATCTTTGACCATTTCTGTGCCAACTCGGACATGGCCAGCTTCTATTAGATCTGTGGCATTTTTAATGCTTTGTGAAAGTTTATCTGGAATACAAAAACACAATTTTAATATAGAAACATATATATAAAGGGAGATTAAAACTTACTTTTCACCATCACCACGGGTAAACGTCTGCGACAAAAACAACTGGCCGAGACACGACTGGCCACTTCCAAATCATGCTTCTCGTTAATCAAACCCATGGCATATAACTTTTCCAATAGCAAAAACGATGCTTCTGCCTTGAAAGGATCATGTTTTTCCAACTTGGCTATTTTCTCTACTAAATCACGGACATTGCGGGATAATTTGTTGTATCTGTAAGTATTTTTTAATAAAAAAAATAGATTAATACACTTTGTAGGATTAGGCAACTGTCGGAACTTACTTGGTATAGTCCTCCCTCTTGCGTATGTGATAACGTCTCAGAACCGCATTCTCTTTGCCCTCATTGTCAACTTTCCAGGTAATGAAATCTACCTTTTTCAGCAATTTTTGTTCATGATATTTCAATTTACGAACCATGTTGTTTCAATATTTTGAAAAACTTTATAAAAAACTATCAACAAATAAAAACAACGTGAGTAAACAATGCAGAGCCGCCAAAACACTAAAAGAGAGCGGCGAGTGTGGTTGAAACAATTTGACGCCGTTAAATTTATAACAAACGGGCTGGTTGCACACAATTCAGACGTCGACGTTTCAGCGTTTTTCGTCTACATTTTTGTGTGGTTACTGTAAAAATGTTTTTGAGTGGATTTTTAAGAAGATTTGAAGAATATATAATTATTTAGATGATATATAAGAGCGGCATTAAATATAAATATGTATATAATATATTAAATACTCTCTTGCTCTCACAAAATGTACGATAGATATTGTTTTTTGTAAATCAACCGGATATGAAGGAGTTGTAAATATTAAAATATAAAAAATACGAATTGTTATAGGTTAAAGAACCTGAAGAGAGACTTTGGGATGTTGTCAGAAATTCTAGAAGTCTTCTTATATAAGCGTCCTCTATATGAAACAAAAAAAGTTAACAGAGGCCTTTTAACTGTAGAAGAATATTTTCTATCATTTCAAGGTCTATAGGCTACCTTTAGATTTTAAAATACTTTGGGTAAGTGTCCATTTGCCGGTGTTCTCGTTTTAATTACATCTAAAAATACTTTTATTTTTGCAAGACCTCTAGTAGATCACCTCCATTATATGTTCTTATTCTACAGAAGATATCTGGATTGCCTCTGATCTTCAAGATACAAGTACATTAACAGGTCTTATATTTATTGATGAATTCTGGCACGATTTATATTTACAGATCAATCACATAGGCATAAAATCACATAATTTTTCTCCCAATTAAATTTTACCTCGGGAAGTTATTAATTCTCTGGAAGGTGTTCTGTCAACGGAAGGTATTATTCATCGGAATTCATCCTTAAAAAATATCGCTTAAAATCCACCCTTATGTGTCTCGGTCTTAAAAAATATTCTTTAAAAACTCTACGACCCTAGAAAAAAATATATTCTTTAAAAATCCAAAAGTCCCTGATCCCTAAAATAAATTATTCTTTAAAAATCCACGGTGCTTGAAAAAATTTATTATTTAAATATATATCGAAAAAATATTTTATTTAAAAATCCACGCTTATGGGTTCTCGAAAAAATATGTTCTTTAAAAATCCACTCTTATGGGTCCTCGAAAAAATATTCTTTAAAAATCTACGATTATTGTTCATCAAAAACATAATTATTAGAAATCCACACTTATAGGTCTTCGAAAATAGTATTTCCTAAAAATATACAGCTATTGGTTCTTGAAAATAATATTTTTTGAAAATCAAGGCATGTGAAAGACTCTCTGACCTCGTAAAGACTCCTGCTCGTCTATAAAGACTGCCTGGCTCTTCTGCTCGTCTATAAGAACGCCATTAGCATCGTCTATGAGGGCTCGCTACAGTTCCTCTATTAAGAATCCCTTTCAGCTCTAAAAAAAATCCCTGAGCATCAGCTCGTCTATAAAAGACTCCCTTCAAGCTCGTCTATAAAAGACTCCCTTCAGAGCTCGTCTATGAAAGACTCCCTTCAGAGCTCGTCTATGAAAGACTCCCTTCAGAGCTCGTCTATGAAAGACTCCCTTCAGAGCTCGTCTATGAAAGACTGCCTTCAGAGCTCGTCTATGAAAGACTCCCTTCAGAGCTCGTCTATGAAAGACTGCCTTCAGAGCTCGTCTATGAAAGACTGCCTTCAGAGCTCGTCTATGAAAGACTGCCTTCAGAGCTCGTCTATGAAAGACTGCCTTCAGAGCTCGTCTATGAAAGACTCCCTTCAGAGCTCGTCTATGAAAGACTCCCTTCAGCTCGTCTATGAAAGACTCCCTTCAGCTCGTCTATGAAAGACTCCCTTCAGCTCGTCTATGAAAGACTCCCTTCAGAGCTCGTCTATAAAAGACTCCCATCAGCTCCATCCAGTTTTTTAATTAAAAACAATAAACCACCGAGTTTTTTTTAAACAAGACTTGTTTTAATATGGTTTTTATTTGAAATACAAAATATTTTTCGTTTGTTTTATAATTTGTTGTTGTTGTTTTTGTTTTAATAATAATAATAAAGTACATATGTGTGGAATTCCTCATTATTTCTTGTATTTTTGTTGTTGTTGTGGTTAAAGAGTTTGTTTCTTCGTCTTCTTCAATTTTGTTCAGTAGAGTGTGAGAGTTAGTGTATGTGTATATATGTGTGATAAATAAATTCAGAAAACATTTTGTATACATGTACATAGATATATATAAAAAAAGAAAAAAAATAAATGAATTAATAAAAAAATATATATTTTTATTTTTAACTGACTCGACGGCACAAAAACCATTGTGAATGTTGGTGTGTGTGTTTTTATATAACTGTGTTAGTTTAGTTCGATTTTCGTCTTCTTGTTCTTGTTTAGATGAATTAGTTTGTTTTTTGTTTATTTTTTTGTTTTTCTTTATTTTGTATACTAAGTTGTTTGTGTTAGGCTTATGGTTAATGGATTCATGATAATGACTATTTATATAAGATAGCTACGGTCGTACGGTTTAATGGAAGTCTAGGTTAGGTTTGCAAAAATTGATAACCTAACTTCCCTAACTGTTGGAAGTTAGTAAGGTTGTATTTTTGTATTTTTTTTATTAATTATTTGGTTGAAGAGTTAATACAAAGGAAAATTAAACAAGGGAGAGAAAAAAAACAAAAAAAAAGGCATTTCGTAGTGGTAGGTAGACCTCGTAATGAATGAAATGATTCAGACTAAAAAAATTGTTATATATATTATTATTATTTAAAACTATTTAATTAATTTATAAGTTTGTTATGTGTTTTTTCTTTTTCTTCTTCTTGTTATCTTTGTTTTTTGTTTTCAAGGGATTTAACGAATTAATAATAATAATATAAGTAATACATATTTATATTTATTTATTATATATATTTTAATTTATTTTTATATGCATTTTCAGCATAAAATATATATATTAGAGTATAATTATATAATAGAATTATAAGAAGAGAGGGGGAGAGAGAGGTGTGGGTGTAGGGTAGTGGGTATAGGGGGCATTTTGACTTTTTCCATTTTTTCTTGCTTCATATTTGTTGCTTTTCTTTTTATCTGATGCATTGTTTTTGTTAATATTCATTAAAGTGTGAGAACAGTTTCTTTTCGTTTTTACAGTTCAATTTAATTTTTTTGTTGTTGTTACTTTATATATATGTATATATTATTAGTTGTTTAATATATATATAGTTAAATATATTATTTTCCATCAATTCTTAAATGTAACATTTGATGATAAGTTTGGGTCTTTTATGGAGTTTGAGAAAAGGGTTTGAGAAGTGAAGTGCTGGGAAAAAATATGTGAAATAGTTAATAATTATTAAATAATATTAACACAAAATATAGAAGGTTAGGTTTTAAATAATTTCTTTGTGCGCCCACAACAACAAATTAGATTGTCAAAATCTCAAGCTGTAATAGGTGAAACACAAAGCTGTACTTTTCAGATTATTTAAACCCAACCTCCAGGGAGAATACATTTCTGTTTTGTTTTTGTAAAGGGCGGGTGGTAATTGAGGAAGTTTTTCTTTTTGGTTGTTAAAACTGTGTTTTTTTGTAGTAGTTGTTGTTAGCCATTTGTTTTTCGTTTTTTTTTGTTTAGTTTAAATATACATTCAATGCTGTCACACCTATTAGCAAGCATAGAATATTTTTTTTTAAATAATATTTTGTTGTAGGTTTGGTTTTGTTTTTGTTTGCAGCAGCAGCAGCATGAGAGCCAAATTTTGTGAAACACAATGGAACTTTATTCTCAATCATTCCTTATTTTCCTGCGCGAATTTTAAATGACCAAAGCCATGTCTTTTTTACTGGGTAGATTAACTTTCTTGCCCTGCCACAGGGAATTGTGTATGGTAAAAGCATCAATGGTGACCGTTAAATGTTTTGTATGGACCTGGGAGAAACATTTGCCACCAGAGTTATACCTAGAAATAAAAAAAAAAAACAATTAATTAATTACCTCTCTCCCGCATAAATATATATTTTTCTACTTACTTAAAGAACTTATCAAACATAACCTCATCCACTTGACTAGGTCCCGTACCGTACAGCTTAACAACTTGCTCCGTTTCCGGTGTGTAACTGTACAGTGCCCGAAATTGACAGCCGGCATCACGAAACAGTACAAGGAAATGTTTGGCTTCGGAACGGGCAATTTTTTCCAGTACCTTTTGTTTGGCATCACGATTAACGGCGCCGGGGAAAACACAATATTCGACAGCATTTAAAATGATGCCACGATTCGATTTGGCAGCTGGTTGTTTATACAACTTCGGTCCTGTAGTTTCATTTTAAATAATTATTATTGAAATAAAACAAAAATATTAAAAAAATAATTAAAAAATGTGTTCATTTAAAGGGTTTGTAATAAAAAAGTTAGGCTATTAAAAAATAATAATTAGAGGTGTTGGGCAAAATGCTTGCTCGGCCAATGCTTGTCAAGTAAAACGTCAGGGGTAATTTTGGAAGATAAACCCTTTTTTAAATTTTTAATAAATAAATAAATTTAAAATAAAAAAATATAAACATTTCTTAATAAAAATATTAATCTAAAATAAAATAATTTTATTAATTTTGCAAGAGTATTAAAAACAGAAAAAATAATACATAACCTCAATTTTATTAAAAAAAAAACAGTTTTGCTGTGCAGAGACCAAATATAAACCAATTCTTTATATATATATAGAGACCAAAGGTCTTTATACAAGCCAATTGGGCTGTATAGAGACCAAAGGTCTTTATACAAGCCAATTGGGCTGTATAGAGACCAAAGGTCTTTATACAAGCCAATTGGGCTGTATAGAGACCAAAGGTCTTTATACAAGCCAATTGGGCTGTATAGAGACCAAAGGTCTTTATACAAGCCAATTGGGCTGTATAGAGACCAAAGGTCTTTATACAAGCCAATTGGGCTGTATAGAGACCAAAGGTCTTTATACAAGCCAATTGGGCTGTATAGAGACCAAAGGTCTTTATACAAGACAATTTTATACAAGACCAATTGGGCTGTATAGAGACCAAAGGTCTTTATACAAGACCAATTGGGCTGTATAGAGACCAAAGGTCTTTATACAAGACCAATTGGGCTGTATAGAGACCAAAGGTCTTTATACAAGCCAATTGGGCTGTATAGAGACCAAAGGTCTTTATACAAGACCAATTGGGCTGTATAGAGACCAAAGGTCTTTATACAAGACCAATTGGGCTGTATAGAGACCAAAGGTCTTTATACAAGACCAATTGGGCTGTATAGAGACCAAAGGTCTTTATACAAGACCAAGGTCTTTATACAAGACCAATTGGGCTGTATAGAGACCAAAGGTCTTTATACAAGACCAATTGGGCTGTATAGAGACCAAAGGTCTTTATACAAGACCAATTGGGCTGTATAGAGACCAAAGGTCTTTATACAAGACCAATTGGGCTGTATAGAGACCAAAGGTCTTTATACAAGACCAATTGGGCTGTATAGAGACCAAAGGTCTTTATACAAGACCAATTGGGCTGTATAGAGACCAAAGGTCTTTATACAAGACCAATTGGGCTGTATAGAGACCAAAGGTCTTTATACAAGACCAATTGGGCTGTATAAAGACCAATTGGGCTGTGGAGTCCTTGGGACTTTATAAAGACCAATTGAGCTGCATAGAGTCCTTGGGACTTTATATAGACCAATTGGGCTGTATAGAGTCCTTGGGACTTTATAAAGACCAATTGGGCTGTATAGAGTCCTTGGGACTTTATAAAGACCAATTGGGCTGTATGGAGTCCTTGGGATTTTATAAAGACCAATTGGGCTGTATGGAGTCCTTGGAATTTTATAAAGACCAATTGGGCTGTATAGAGTCCTTGGGACTTTATAAAGACCAATTGGGCTGTATGGAGTCCACAGGTCTTTATAAACTGGTTTCGAATAAAGGTCTTTATAAAGACCATACAGCCCGATTGGCGATCTCAAAAATAAATAAATAAAAAATGCAAAATTTGAGGTTATGTCACATAAACAAAAATTGATTTAAACACAATTTGATGGTATTTCCCAGTTTTTATGTGGCCGGCATGGTACTACTTGGTCTTGTAACGATTTACTTGACAAGCATTTCCTTTCAATTTAAAAAAATAAACTTATTTTTTAAGGTTATGGTTAAGGTGTGTGGTTGCAAATAATAAAATTATTTTTTTTTTCAAACTCATAAAAAAACATTACATATTCAAATAACAAGCAATAAAACAAACAAGTCATAACAAAACTAAATAGAAATAAAATAAAAAATAAAGTGATTAAAAGGAAATTAAAATAATAAACAACATAACTCGACAACAGGTTAGAGGTTAGGGTTCAGCTAACCTCAAACATAACAACAACATGACATGGTCACACACACATAAAAAAGACAACAACATCACTAGGGCAAGGCAAAGTTGGTCTTGTTGTTGTTTACAAATTAATATTATTAGTAGGGGAAAAATAAGATATATATAGAAATTAGTATTAGGATAGGCGGCATCGGCGGTGGCGACCAAATGGCTAGAGAGGGTGGTGTTAGCAATAATCCCAGCTAAAAAAATCTATGATTTCCTAATAATAACTAAGAGCCTAGACTGGGCTATGGTCCTGTTATATATTTGTTTTCTAAGTAAGTTGACAATTTAATTTTGGGCTTTGTTTAAAAAAAAATTCTTAAAAACTAAATTCTTAGGAAGTTTGATAATTAAAATAAATATATAAAAATAAGAATAAATAAAATTTTTCAATTGAAATAAATACAAATAAAAATTATAATAAAATATAAATGGATTTTCTTATGATATATATGAGTGATTACCCTTTACTTAAAAAAAAGAAATGAGCAAAAAAAAAAAAATAAATTGTTATGATCGTTTAATTTTGTCATACGAACCCGAATAGTCCATCATTAAATTGCCCGTCGATGACATATCGCTAGATCCATCATCCATCATGCCCCGTCGTTTTGTCATGAAACCCGGCAATGAACCAGGACCCGATGGCGAAGGCATATGTCTGTGTAGTGTGGAAATACCGGGCGATTGGGCTCGACGTGGTGGCGTGGCTCTTCCTATGCCAGAATCTAATGGATCCGGCGGGGCATTTTCAACATTATCGTCACACAACCAAACAGACACACACAAACCCACAAACATACATACAACATATTTGGGGGGTGGGAGGCAACGACGACAAATAATAATCCCAAAAACAAAATCAATGATGATATCGATGATAATGGAATGGGGTCCGTGGGCATTTGATTTTGAATATGTTTGTATTTTTTTTGTACAGTACAACGACGATGATGATCACATGCATGATTTGTTGGTTGGTTTGTTGTTGTGGTTGAATGCAGTTGAATGTTGTTGTTGTGGTGTTGTAAAAAAGTTTTTTTTTTATTTTTTTGTTTGATTTTCGTTATAAAAAGAATTTTTCAAATCGTTTGCATTTTTGTTGTTTTTTTATTGGATTGGAAATAAAAGAAAGTAAATAAAATATGGAAATTAGTTTTGAGTTAATTTTTTGTTCATAGATTTTAATGATGATAATGATAGATGTAAATATATATATTTTCTTTATATATATGGAGTATAAAATACAAAATTTAAAAGATAAAATGGAAAACAAAAAATATTGAAAAACCAAATGGAAATAACCAACAAATGAAAATTTGTATTTTTTCTTTAAAGGCGAAAGTGAAGTGAGTTGGGAGTTAGGTGGTGGTAGGTGAAAATAGTTGTTTGTAAGAGAACAAAGAAAAAAAAAATCGAGTGAAAGAGTTAGAGACATAATAAAATATAGGGAGATGATCGTTTAAAAGACAATAGGAAATCAATTTTTTGAAAAATAATAGCCAAACATTGTAAGTAATCAAAGTCGTTAAGTTCGACCTCCACCAGAAGAAAAAACTCGGGTTAAATCTTTACATTAATACTTTATTTTTCTGGGAGTACTAGTTGGTCTTAATAAAGACCTGTGGTCTCTTTACAGACCAATTTGTGATTATGTAGTCCCAAGGACTCTATACAGATCAATTAATCTTTATAAAGTCCTAATGACTCTACAAACCAAATGGACTTTATAAATTCCCAAGGACTCTATAAAAACCGGTGGTCTCTATACAGCCCCCCAAGGACTCTATACAGCTAAATCGTTCTTTATAAAGTCCCAAGGACTATTTACAGGCCAATTGGTCTTTGTAAAGACTCAAGGACTCTATACAGCCCTATAGGTATTTGTAAAGACCCAAGGACTCTATATAGCCAATTGGTCTTAATAAAGTCTCAAGGACTCTATACAGCCCAATTGGTCTTAATAAAGTCCCAAGGACTCTATACAGCCCAATTGGTCTTTATAAAGTCCCAAGGACTCTATACAGCCCAATTGGTCTTTATAAAGTCCCAAGGACTCTATACAGCCCAATTGGTCTTTATAAAGTCCAAAGGACTCTATACAGCCAAATTGGTCTTTGTAAAGTCCCAAGGACTCTATACAGTCCAATTGGTCTTTATAAAGTCCAAAGGACTCCATACAGCCAAATTGGTCTTTGTAAAGTCCCAAGGACTCTATACAGCCGAATTGGTCTTTGTAAAAACCCAAGGACTCTATACAGCCCAATTGGTCTTTATAAAGTCTCAAGGACTCTATACAGCCGAATTGGTCCTTATAAAGTTCCAAGGACTCTCTACTGCAACTGGTCTTTATAAAGTTCCAAAGGCTCTATACAGCTCAATTGGCATGTATGAGGACCTTTAGTCCCTATACAGCCCAATTGGCCTGTATGAAGACATTTGGTCTTAATGCAGCCCAATTGACCTGTATGAAGACCTTTGGTCTCAATACAGCCCGATTGGCCTGTATGAAAACTTTTGGTTTCATTACAGCCCAATTGGCTTTATGAAGACCTTTGGTCTCAATACAGCCCAATTGGCCTGTATGAAGACCTTTGGTCTCAATACAGCCCAATTGGCCTGTATGAAGACCTTTGGTCTCAATACAGCCCAATTGGTCTGTATGAAGACCTTTGGTCTCAATACAGCCCAATTGGTCTGTATGAAGACCTTTGGTCTCAATACAGCCCAATTGGTCTGTATGAAGAAGACCTTTGGTCTCTATACAGCCCAATTGGCCTGTATGAAGAAGACCTTTGGTCTCTGTACAGCCCAATTGGCCGAGATGAAGACCTTTGGTCTCTATACAGCCCAATTGGCCTGTATGAAGAAGACCTTTGGTCTCTATACAGCCCAATTGGCCTGTATGAAGAAGACCTTTGGTCTCTATACAGCCCAATTGGCCTGTATGAAGAAGACCTTTGGTCTCTATACAGCCCAATTGGCCGTATGGAAGACCTTTGGTCTCTATACAGCCCAATTGGCCTGTATGGAGACCTTTAGTCTCTATTGGCCTGTATAGAGACCTTTGGTCTCTATTGGCCTGTATGAAGACCAGTTGGTCTCTATACCGACCAATTGGTCTTTATAAAGGCCTGAGGTCTTTATACCGACCAAATGGTCTTTATAAAGATCTGTAGTCTTTATACAGACCAATTCGTCTTTATAAAGACTCTATACCAACCAATGGGTATTTAAACAGACCTTTGGTCTCTATACAGCCCAATTAGAATCTATGAAGGCTTATGATCTATATTATCGGTCAGAAGGTATCTAAACCTCCAAGAATCATGGATACCAAAAGGATCAATTTTTTCAGCGAGGAAGTTTTTTTAAACATGAAATGACCAATTATAGCAACCTTGTTTGGAACAAAATTCCTGGGAAATTTAAAATACTAATATGAATATGAAAATATATTTTTTTTTAAATCAAAACCTTGATTTTTTTTTTTAAATCCAGGCCTTATTGATCCTCATTTATTAATGGGGAATATTTCCAAATTCGAAAAAAAATATTATTTCAAAAGCTCCAGACCTTTGAAGTTATTTTTGTTTTACCCCAGGCCTTGTTGGTTCTTAAAATTCGAGGAAATTTTAGGATTTTCAAATACGATAAAACAAAAATTCCCTTCTTATGTTAATAATATTTCTAAACCATAATTATAATTATTAACAAATATTTTTTATGACATTAAGTTATTATAATTATTAACAATATTGAGTATTTATGTAGTATTTAAATTATTAGCTGTGGTGCTTCTTAAAATGTGTAGGTAATGAAAAAGTTTCCATTGTGTGTGTGTGGCTGGGGTGAGATTTTATTTTCAATGCATATATGAAGTGCCGAGAGGAACACAAAAATATTAAAAAATGAACTTATATATAAAAATAATTAATAAATAAAAAAATAAATATTTAAATAACCAAGCCATATATAAAAAAATATTTAAAAATATTTAAAAATAATTCAAAACCAATATTAAATAAGAATTCTCTTCCCAAAACCCAAAACAAAATAAATGAAAACAATTATTATGGAATGAATTATACTCATATAAATATATAATATGTAACGTAAAATGAAAACACATAAATCGAGAGAGAGGGAGGGTATAATAATAATATAGAAAAAAACAAGAAATAATGGTGACAAGAAACTCTTACCGCACAGGTTCATAAGCGAATTTGATTTTCGCCCACGGAAATTTAGTGTACTTCCTTTGGCTACAGATATACGTGATAGAGTACGACCTCGTTCGACATTTGGTTCTGGAAAAATTCCCATATTTTTTTTAAAATAGTAGTAATTTTTTTTAGATTTTTTGGTGATGATTTTTTTTGAAAATAATTTGATTTTGTTTGGATTATAGAGTATATATTTTTTTAAGGAAGTATGTTTGATAAGAATTTTGGAATAAAATAAAATATATAATAAAATACTTATGATTGATTATAAAATAAAACCTTGAACCTTTTGATAAAAAATTGAAAAATAAAAAAAAATATTTTTTTTATTTTAATTATATATAGGAGAAGAACAAGCCCAAAACCTCAAGATTAGAAACTTGAAGGAAGTTGTTGAAAAATATATAGAACCTGAAAATATGAACCTTAAATACCAGTAATTTTATTTTCAAATTCAAACCTCAAAACCCGGTTGGTAATTGTTGTGATAAAAATTGTTTTATTTTTTTATTAGTAATGCAAAAATAAATTGAATATGGGAACGAACAAACGAACGAACTCACGAACGAAGGGGTGGAGTAATATTCAAAAAAAATTAAATAAGAAGAAGCATGCGCAAAATCATGGGCAAATAGGCGTAATTTTTTTCTTTTTTTTTGCAGTGTGTGTGCGCTATAGGGTCGAGGTGGGTCCCTCGGCCCCTTTCGAAAGTAAGTAAGCAATTAGTATTGGGTTAACCCTGGTGTTAAATAAATTCGCTTTTATCTTGCAACATCAAAACAAAAAAGGCAATTCCTTGCAGTGGCACATTAATGGAAAAGGAAGGGTGGGTGGAGGAGGAGTGGGATCCAGTGGTTAAAGCATTGTGTTATTTTTTCTTTTGTTAAACTCAATTTATAAAGTAAAGAGAACTTAGAAAACTTAGAAAGAAACCAACAAACATCAAAGGAGTATAGAGAGGGGGTTAAATTAAATCATAACAAATCATAATTCCATATATTGATTGAGGTTATGTTTATAGAAGCTAAATATATATTTGTAAATGCATTTTTTTTGTTTTCTTTTTTTTTCTTGATTTAAAAGCCCACCACCAACCTTTAGATAACTTATACGATCCCCGTCGTCCAATCGGTGTTGAACTAGTACTCGGGTATTCATCCGGTGATTCTAGTTTTAAAAAGAGAAATTTATATATCAATACCACATACACACTTAAATATATAAATAAATATATATATTTATTTGCAATAAATTGTTAGTTCGAAGCCGAAGATACTTGGGAGGGATACTTAGAAGCTAATAACTACAAAAGAAAGGGCATGCAGCAGCAGAAAGGGTTTCCAAAAACTCTAAAAATTTCATTCCAATACAAAATAAAATAAATTTTACATAAAAATATACACAATTATTATTTATCTGTGTTATCTGAATATTATAGATAGTTTATCTGCGTTATCTCAACCACAAATAAAGATTATTCACATTATCCAAAGCAATGTCGATGACATTTCGAAGTTATTGCAGCAATTTAGATAATGTAGATAGATTATCCAAATACTGTAGAAAATGTAGATAATTATCCAAACACTGTAGATAATTTATCTGTGTTATCTAAACAATGTAGATAGCTTATTTATACTATCTGAATAATGTAAAATCAATATTAAGATTATTCGCATAGTGTAGATGAATTATCCGCGTTATCCGAACATTGTAGATCTATAACCGTTTTATCCAAGTAATATCCGTGTTATCCGAGCAAGGTAAATGCATTATCCGCATTATCCGAGCCATGTATGTGCATTATTGTCGTTTTCCAAATCATGTAAATGCCTTATTCTCGTTATCCGAATCATGTAAATGCATTATCCGCGTTATCCGAATAATGTGAATGCATTATCCATGTTATCCGAACCACTTAAAAAATAAAATTCCATTATCCGAACTTCGTAGCTGCATTATCCTCGTTATCCGAATTATGTAGATACATTATCCGCGTTATCCAAGCCATGAAAATATATTATCCGGATTATCCGAGCGATGTATATTCGTTATTGACGTTGTCCGAACAATGCGAATGCATTTGTCGGGAATGGAAAAACATTATCCATGTTATCCGAGTAAATTTCGATGTTACCCAAACCATCTAGACTCATCGTTCTTATTATCCGAACCACGTAAATAATAAAAATTCATTATCCGAACATCGTAGATGCAGTATTCGTGTTATCCGAGCCATGTAAATGCATTATCCTCGTCATCCGAATAATGTAGATGCATTATGCGCTTTATCCGAGCGATGTAATTCATTGTCTTTGATATCCGAATCATTTAAATTCATTTTTCGTTTACCAAAGCAATAAAAAAATACCCACGTTATCTGAGCCATTATTGATGTTATCCAAGCAATCTAGACTCATGATTCGTATTATCCGAACCATGTAAATAATAAAAATCAATTATACGAACATCATAGATACATTATCCGTATTATCCGAGCCATATAACTGATCGTATATCTGAGCCATGTGAATACAACATCGACGTTATCCATGCAATGTAAATTTTTTATAGGTATTATCCGAACAACATAGATACATTATCTGAGTCATGTAAATGCATTATCCGCTTTATCCGAGCCTTGTAAATCCATTATCTATCTTATCTAAACAACATAAGTACATTATCCGACTCATATCAATTAATCATAGAACTTATCCATTAAATTGAAGTTCATTCTCGGTATTATCCGAACAATTTAGATTCATTATCCGCATTATCCGACCGGTTTACATTTATTATCTATGTTATCCGAACACTGTAGATGTTTTATCCGTATCATCCGTCTTTATCCGAGCAATGTAGATGCGCTATACACATTATCCGCTCAATTATTTAATAATAATTCGGGCTATACGAACACTTTATATGCCTTATCCACATTATCCGAGCTTTATCAATTTATTATCTATGATACCGAGTAATGTAGATTCATTATCCGAACATTCAATCAAACTGGAATTCTATAAGGAAGTCTTTTAGGTCTTCAAACGAAAATATTTTCTGGTACGCCAATAACTCGGGTTATCCGTACACGTTATATGTCTCATTCACATTATCCGATCTTTGACAATTTATTATACATGTTATCCGAACATTCAAACAAACTGGAATTCTATGAGGAAGTCTTTCAGGTCTTCAAACAAAAGGACTTTCTGGTACTCTAAATTGGGATTTTCAACGATAAATATCATAGAAAGCCTTCTGGCCTTCTATGAGGAAGACCTTTTGAAGAACTCCTTTTGGTCGTAAAAGACCAAAAGGTATTCTATGAGAAAGAAGTTCTAATTGTTTGTGAAAAAACTTATTTTGGCCTTCAGAAGGTCGCCTTCAAAGAAGATCAGAAAAACTTATTCATAGGAGGTCAGATTGTCCTCTATGAAATGTAGAAAATGTGAGTTCATAGTACCAGAATGTCTTTATCATAGAAGACCTAAAGTAGTTCTTAATAAAAGGTCTTCTCCATAAAAGGCAAAGAAGGCCATCAGGAAGTGATTCAGGTCTTCAATTAAGATGTCTATGAAGAAGATTTTCTAGCTTTGTAAGAAGAAGTGCATCTGGTCCCATATGAGGAATACCTTTTGGTTTTTTATCAGGTAAACCTTCAGGTCCTCTATGAAAAATTTCCTTTGGTCTTTCGAGCATAACACCTTATCGTTTATATTCATATCCTAGATAATCTACCTTATCTCAAATAACACAGAAAAATATAATTGCATTATCTAAACATAAAATAAATACACAATTATGCATGCATTATTAAACCAAATATTAAACAAATCAAAATCAAACAAAACTACCTTTTTAAAATACATAAAAAATACAAACAAAATAGGGTTATAATAAATTATAGTAAATATTTTTTATTATAATCCCATTTAAAATAAATAATAAAAATAAAAAAATAATAAAAAAAAAACAATTACCTTTCACTGTAAGGGAATCTTGTGAGCCTCGATAATAGTCTCGTCTCATTGTGTTCGAACTTAATTGGCCTAAACCTGGGTTTTTGGTTTGAACGTTGTTTCGTTTTTTTCAATAAAGCAAAAGTGTATTTGTTTCATAACGATGCATGCAGAAAAAAATAAAACGAGGAAATTTTTTTTTAACAAAAAAATATAAAAATAAAAAATTAAAAAGAAAAATAAAATAATTTTAACAGGAATAAAACACACATCAAACAAGTCAGTCACAATAGAACATGTTCACTATTCTGCAGAGAGAGTGTGCTCTCCAAAAAAAATGAGTTTTGGCTTTGAGAGCTTCTATTGCTTACCTGTAATATTCGAACTGGAGCCCTTTTTACCACGACTAGATAAACTGGAAGCTTCACTTATATCCACGGCAGAACCATCATCCACATGTATAGTTTTGGGACGAGGACGTGTACTCTTTTGTCGTGTCCTCGATATTGTATTCGTTTGTGTGCTTGGCTTAAGGGCGATGTCATTGCGATCGAGGGTTTTACCCTGGCGAAGAGAAAATGAAAACAATAAATGAAATTGATATTTGGTACAGAGAATAGACAAAAGTATATTGGAAATCTATAAGTAGACTTTTTATCTTCTTATGGAGGACCACCATAGAAGACCAGAAGGTATTCATAGAGAATACCAAGGGGTTGGTTCAAAGTTATTTCCACAGAAGACCCAAAGTTCTAATTATTCGAAGTTCTAAAACTCTTCTTCGTAGTCAAAAAGACCTTCTCGAGTATAGAAAACCAGAAGGTTATCTATTTAGAAGACACGAAGCTCTTCTCCTGTGAGGTTAAAATAACAAATTTTCTTCGTAGAGGACCAGGAGGACATAATAATCTCTCTTCAGTCCGTCTACAAAATCTTTGAAAGACTCCCTGAGCTTCAGATCGTCTATAAAGACTCCCTGAGCTTCAGCTCGTCTATGAAATACTCTCTGAGCTTCAGCTCGTCTATGAAATACTCTCTGAGCTTCAGCTCGTCTATGAAAGACTCCCTGAGCTTCAGCTCGTCTATGAAAGACTCCCTGAGCTTCAGCTCGTCTATGAAAGACTCCCTGAGCTTCAGCTCGTCTATGAAAGACTCCCTGAGCTTCAGCTCGTCTATGAAAGACTCTCTGAGCTTCAGCTCGTCTATGAAAGACTCCCTGAGCTTCAGCTCGTCTATGAAAGACTCCCTGAGCTTCAGCTCGTCTATGAAAGACTCTCTGAGCTTCAGCTCGTCTATGAAAGACTCCCTGAGCTTCAGCTCGTCTATGAAAGACTCCCTGAGCTTCAGCTCGTCTATGAAAGACTCCCTGAGCTTCAGCTCGTCTATGAAAGACTCCCTGAGCTTCAGCTCCCTTGTTCATTCCTGTAAGACTCAATATTTGCTTATCTTCTCACCTCCCGTTCTGCCTCTTCGAGAGCCTTCTTGAGGCGATGCTGTTCCAAAATTGCCGCTCTACGAGCCATTTGTTCTTCTTTTTTACGTTGCTTTTCCTCCTCCTTTTCACGTTCAAGTTCACGCTTGCGTTCAGCCTCTTGCTCTTTGCGTTGTTTGGCCTCTTCTTGTTGTTGGCGACGTTGCAGAGATAATAACATGATTTTCTCTTTGCGGCGTTCCATTTCATCCACAGATTCCTAAAGGTGAAACCCATTTTTTAAAATAAAAATTTCTTTCATAGAAGTAGGGTGTGAAATTTTTAACTTACCGGATCCAAATTGGCAGCATCTATAATTAAAGCTTTGCTTTTTGTGGATTTATTCTCTAAGGGTTGACTACTGCTGCTACTGCTCACAACATGTGTGGGCGATGTGGAAGCAACTGACGGCGGAGGAGTTTGTGGTTGATTATTATGATTATTGTTGTTGTGTGATGACGAAGACGTAAAGTTTTTATTGTCCCCGGCGGACATAACCTGACTTAATTGTATGGGACTGTCGGTATATTTGTTATATGTGGCCTTATTAATATCCATAGATGTTGTGGACTTGGGGCTATTACTTTCACTATAGTTAAGCTGATGGACTTTGGGTTTAAATTTCGGTTCATGCACCTCCTTACTGTTAAAGGAGGTGTCATGGAAATCTTTGCTCGAGTCCGCGGCATTATTGAGGATTTGATGATCCACACTGTCGAGACTTTTCTCTTTTTTGGGTGAACGTTTGGCGCGTAATGGAGGTTTGGGTCGTTTGGGTTGATCATCATCGAAGGAGATGTAGAAACCCTTTTCGGCAGTGCTGTTGTTTTTCTCAGCCGAACGGGGGTCCTGAAGGGGAAGAAAGGGAAAGAAAATTAATTTAAAAATAATATTTATAATTGGGATTTAAATAGTCTTACCTGGAAGCTATTTGGATGGAGTTGTGGACGTTGTGGCGAGGGAATCCTATATGTGAGATTTCCACTGGTTATATTGAGTTTTTGTGGCATCATATCGGCGGAATGGCCACCACTACTGCTGCCACCACCACCATAGTCATCATAGTTATATTGTTCATCACGTTGATAGTATTGCTGTTGTTGCTGCTGCTGATGTTGGGAACTATTGTGGTGGTGTATTGGGAAGCTGTATTCCGACAGCCCCGTACTTTGCATTTTCTCAATGACATTCCGCTCAATCTCATCTATGTCATCCTCATCGCCAATGAAACAAATACTCTGTGGTGCCATAACATCATCGGGTGGTGTGGGTGCCGACGAAGCCTTGGGAACAATAATCGGTGAACGAGTCTCTCTCAAATTGGTCATGGATTGTTGACGTTGTACTCCACCACCACCGCCGCGTTGACTGTGTACGGGCGAGGAGTGCACAGGATACATTTGCATATGCTGTTGGCTGTCACCATTTTGATGTATAGACGAACGATGATGTGCCGGTGGCATGTGATTATCCTGTTGGGGACTACCCCAGCTTGGGCCATCTTCGGATTTTTGGGAACGTCTTTGCCAGGCATTAACATCGACCATTTGCTGCGGCTGCATCACATCAAAGGAGGGCTGGGCCCATGTCCTTCGCTGGGTGGGTGGCGGAGCAGCATATACCTGTTGGGGTGGTGGCGCCTCGTGGCCACCATAATAATTATTCGGCTGTGGTGACATATTCGGTTCACGACCAAGCATCGATTGTGGTGGCGGTGGTGCATAATCATCGTAAATACTTTGACGTGGAATGTATGGTTGTTGGTGTGATTGTGGGGGTGGATGATGTGACTGTGGTTGTCCATAATTGTGATTACTGTTGTTGCTGCTGCTGTTGTTGTAAGGCACGACATTGTTGTCATTGTAGTGTGACGTCGTATGCATGGTATTATATTGGGACTGTGGTGGCACCATCGATGATTGTTGTTGCGGCTGACCGTACATATTGTAGGGTGGTGTGCTATCGTTCATGTACTGTACCGGCATTGTTTGCATTTGTTGGTAGGGATCACGGCTGGGTGGCCGCGAACCATAGGGATTATTGACGGAACTGTTAAACGATTGCGGCAAATGTGGTGAAGAGCCAAAGTTTTGTTGTTGTTGTAGGGGGCGTGGTGGATATGGATCGGCTAAATGTTGTTGTGAACCAAAATTTGAGTGTTGCTGAGAGAGAGAGAAAAGAAAAGAACATTATTAATTTAAATATTTAAAAATTCAAAGCATAATTTTAGGCGCTGACAAAAGCATGGATTTAGTTAAAGCTTGATTTTAGTTTATTTTTATGGGAGACAAAAAAAATTAAGTAATAAACAAAAAGTTTTGGAAATAAATGAAATGTGTTGTGTATTTGAGATGTGGAACAAAGTATTGAAACATAAACGTAAACAAGACATGTTTTTTTGGAAAGGAATGAAAATGTATTTTGTTTTAGAGAAATTTGTCGTTTTTTTATTTAAAAAAATTTTTTTTTTCTGGGTGCTGAAATTTGTCTTTTTTTATTTAAGAAAAATTGTTTTTATTTTCTGGGTGCTGAGTGGTGTATGTGTGCATGATTTTTATTGAGTTTTTTGATTTTTCTTCGTTACCTGATTCAACATATTGGCAATCTGTTGAGCCTGCAGCAACTGTTGCGCTTGCATTTGTTGGGCCTGTATTTGATTTTGTTGTGTCGCTAGCCTTTGTATATCTTGTTGAATATCTTGCAGATTCATGTTCATAATAGCGATGCTTTGCTGCGTGTTATTCATGATGCGATACGATGCAAAAACAAACATGATGTTGATGTTGGGTGGGGACACAGATTTAAAAAAAAAAAAAACATAGATTCGTAGGAAAAGAAATGGTGAGGGAGATTGTTTTGTAAATTTAAATGCACACAAATGTTACAATACAACAACAAAAGGATATACACAAAAATATGATAGAAACAACACACACACAATTAAATAAACTTTTGAAAAATTAATTAATGTTTCAAATATAATATTTTATGAAGGTCTATAGAAATACAAGAAATATTTGTCCACATAAAACTGCCTTTCTTCCCATTAGCACATTTATAAAAAATCAACCTCCAATGCTCGTCTATAAATACAAAATACTATAAAGACCATTCAGCACGTTCAGAGAGACTCCATCTCGCTCTTTTATAAACACTCCCTCCTGCTCTATAAAGACATAATCTCGATTGTCCTAATTATTGCCCATTGTTCGTCTATGAAGACTCCCTCTAGCTCGTCTATAAGACATACTATCGGTCGTCCTAAAGATTGCCTATAGCTTGTCTATAAAGCCTCGCCTCCATAAAGACTCACTTCATCTCATCTATGAAGACTACCTTCAACTCGCTTGTAAAGACTCCCTTCTGCTCGTCTATAAAGACTCCCTTCTGCTCGTCTATAAAGACTCCCTTCTGCTCGTCTATAAAGACTCCCTTCGGCTCGTCTATAAAGACGACCTTCTGCTCGTCTATAAAGACATCCTTCGAATCGTCCGTAAAGACTACCTTCTTCTTGTCAAAAAGACTCCACCCTCGTCAGTAATAACTCTCTTCGGCACATCTACAAAGACTCCCTTTAGGTTGTCCACGTAAACTCTTCCTCATTACTATAAAGATTCCCTTCTGCTCGTCTATAAATACTGCCTTCAGCTTTTCTATAAATACTCACTTTAGGTCGTCTTGTGACTCCCATCACCACGCCTATAAATACTGCCCTTATATTGTCCATAAAGACTCCTTCAGACCACCTATAAAGACCACCTTTATGTGGTTTATAAAGACTTCTGCAGATCACCTATAAAAAACTCTGTAAATACATCCTTCATTTGGTCAATAAAGAATCCCTTCAGCTCACATTTAAATACTCCCTTCAGCTCGTCGATAAAAACCCCTTTTAGATAATCTATAAATACTCCCTTCAGCTACAAGGACACACTTCAGCTAATCTACAAAGTCTTCCTTCAGCCAATCTATAAAGACTTCCTTCAGCTGGACTATAACGACTTCATCTTCCGTTCTTTGTTTTTTAATATAGTTCTCAAATTTGTTCTACTTTTCCAACTACAGAATTTCAACACAACTACTTTTACGTTTATACAAAACAATATTCGTTGGGATATTAAATTCACAAGGTCTCGATTTTGTTAGTACAGTGAGTGAGCGAGCTTTTCGAATATTTTAGATACCAGTGCTGTGAATTACTGTTAGTACAACTACCTCTTCCAAATACCATACCATACTAATTGTACCCACAAACCCCATATCAAAACATTTTACTCACTTGATATTTATCCAACTCCATAGGATCAATATCGGATGTACGTTTCGAATCATTGCTCATTGTTTCCCATTTTTGATAATCATCGGCCATTAAGTCATCTTGATTAAGCTGGAAATCGAGAAGAAGAAAAAGTTAATTTAAATAAAATTATATTCTTTTGGGGAATGGTATTTGATAATTACCTTTCCCTGATAACGATTCAAAGCCATTTCGATACGCCTTTTATCCTGCTCAATCATACGACGACGTTCTTCCAATTTCATGCGTATATTTGATAGTTTATAGGCACTATCCATGGATCGTGTATCGTCATCATAAAGATCTGTGTAATATTAAGAAAAAATAATGGGAATTATGTCAAGAAAAATTGGAGTTCGATTTTCAGAAAAAAAATCGCTCAAAACATAGAACATATTGGGCTATAAATGCTCTCAAGGCTCCCTTTAGCTGTCCTACATACTCGCCTACAAAGGCTCTATCAGTTGGCTCTATCATTGGCCTTGGAGGCTTTAGTATTATCTGATGAAATAAATAAAAACCCAGTTAATCTGGCCAATAAAGGCTCCCATCAGCTCGCATATAAAGGCTCCCATCAGCTCGTCTATAAAAGATTCCCTTCAGCTCGTCTATAAAAAAGGCTCCTTTAAACTCCTTGTACATTAGAACTTTTTTACCGGGTTAACCTACTTTATGAGGATTTATTTGACATATATGCAAAGGAAATGACAATTGAAACCCACTGGGTTAACGAAATCTGGTTAAATGTAAACGTACTATTAGTTTGCCTATAAAAAAAGACTTCCTTCAGCTCGTCTATAAAAAAACTCCCCACAGCTCGTCTATAAAAATACACTCCCTTCAGTTCGCCTAGCTCGTGTCAGCTCTTCTATGAAATACTCCCTGAACTTCAGCTCGTCTACGAAAAGCTCCCTGGCTCGTTTATGAAATGCTCGCCTATAAAGGCTACCATCAGCTCGCTTATAAAGGCTCCCATCAGCTCGCCTATAAAGGCTCACATCAGCTCGCCTATAAAGGCTCACATCAGCTCGCCTATAAAAGATTCGCTTCAGCTCGTCTATAAAAAAAGACTCCTTTAGTTCGTCTATAAAAAAAGACTTCCTTTCAGCTCGTCTATAAACAAAAGACTCCCTACAGCTCTTCTGTAAAAAAGGACTCCCTTCAACTCGGCTCCTTTCAGCTCGTTTATAAAAAAGACTCTCTGCTGCTCGTCTATAAAAAGACTGCTTACAGCTCACCTGTAAAAAAGACTGCCTTCAACTCGACTCTCTTCAGCTCTTCTATAAAAAAGACTCCCTTCAACTCGACTCCTTTCAGCTCGTTTATAAAAAAAGATTCTCGACAGCTCGTCTATAAAAAAAGACTCCCTACAGCTAGTCTATAAAAATAGAGTCCCTTCAGTTCGCCTACCTCGCGTCAGCTCTTCTATGAAATACTCCCTGGGCTTCACCTTGTCTATAAAGGCTTCCTGGTTTCAGCACGCCTATAAATACACCCTGAACCCCAAATCGTCTACAGAACTCCCTGTGAGTCTCTCTGACGTTCTCTTATTAAAAATTTCCTCCATCTGGCCTAGTGAAGTTTCGTAAATCTCTCATTTTAAATTTTTCACTTACCATTTGCATTATTTTGCCAATTCTGTTGGGGTTTCATCATGTGCATGCTGGCATTGGAGGATTTTCGGGTTAGTGTGGCATTTGGATCCCGGCTTTCTCGGGGTTCATCCATCATTTCTGGGCTATTCGAATGTTGTTTCTGCTGTTGTTGTTGCAGTTGTTGTTGCTGTGGCACATTTGTGGCACTATTGGCATGCGATAGGGTGCCGTTATTTTTGGCAGCAAGACTAACATTGTCACAGCTAAAAAGTGAAGAAGAATATTTTCAAAAATTGAATTCATATCCTAAAAAACGAAACACCAACCTTGGTTGCCTTTTAAGAGGCTGTTGTTTTTCGGTATCATGATCTTGCTTTTCCGAACCGGAATCGGTGTCATAGCCCAGCTGTAAGGTGCCACGGGCATCGGCTATGGAAGAACGGATGGGCACCACATGTTCTAAAAGAAAAAATTAAAAATTAATAAAAAAAAATCTAGAATGAAAAGAAATTGACCTACCAATTGTGGTATTGGATAATTTCCTTTCCCGGTCACGATCACCCCTATCGAAACGATCAATTGCATTCAGTTGATCCTGGGAACCACCGAAATTTTCAATTGTCAGTTGTGAGTCTTCACTGGAAGAATTGCGACGGGAGCGGCGACCTGGAAAGACAAGGGAAGGAAAACAATAAAAATTTAAGGAGGGAAGGAAATCAAAATCATCCAACCTGCATAACTGGGTCGACGATGCTGATCCCAATTGCTGGGCCTGCCGGCTGGAACATTATCACCTGAAAAATGTATAAAAACAAATATTAGTATAATATTCACTAAAACAAGATCCGTTATGCCTAAAAAAAATCCGAAAGTAACAAATATTGAATATCTTTACACATTCTCAGTAAAAAAAAAGCAAACTAAAAAAAAAACAACAACATTGGGTTTTCAAGTAAATGATTGATTAGCATATCAAAAAAAAGGACACACAACAAATAAATGTTTTGTTGTTGTAAGGATGATGACGTGTGTAGCTGTGAAAAGCGTGTTAAGTTTCTTTTTTTTTCATTGAATAACAAACCTCTTTCATCGGCCTTCGTTTCGGTGTTTGACTTCTCTTTTGCTTGTCTTAAGCGGGCGGGCATTAGTGGATCCTGCTGTTGCTGTTGCATATGCATGGTAGATAATGTGGTAACACCACGTGATTTGTGCACAACAAATGCTAAATGATTGAAAAGAAGAAGAAAAAAATAAAACGAAATGAAAAACGAAGTTGGAAACGTAAAAATAATATTGGTGGGGTGGTGGTGGTAATGGCGATGATTGGAAATGTAATACAAAATAAACAAAAATAATAATAAATACGAACTATCTAAAAATAAACTTAATAATTGTAATATGAATTATGGTGATTATGGTGGGTAGTCTTAAAAGTTTCATGGATGACAAAGTTTCGTTCCTTTGACAACAGATGTTCGGCGAAAACTTTAACCAATAGTTCAAAGGGCAAAATCTGAGGGGACCTCTATTGAGAAAGAAATAGTTGCATTGAAATTTTTTGATAATTTAAACAATAATTTTTGGGTCCTATTAAATACGCTTAAAAAATGTGTCAAAAAATCTGAAGATTTCACAAATTGAAAGTAATATTATAGGAAAACTATACCGTTATTAATTATTTGTGGTAGATCCATACCAATTTTTCTTCCCTAAAAAAATAATTTAAAAAATTCATGCCTATATTTCTTCCCTACATAAAAAAAAACATTTCAAAAAATCCCCGCCTAGATTTCTTCCTTAAAAAATATTTTCAAAAATCTATCCGTTGGGTCTAGTCTTGGATTTGGTTTTTTTTTTAAATTCTCGCCTAGGCTTAGTCATTGAAAAATTCCCGCCTTTTTTCATCCGGAAAAAAATTTATTTTAGTCTTTGAAAAATTAATTTTAAACCAGTGAGCAGAGCAGTATAGTCGGACGGGGCCGACCATACGATACCCTACACAACTGCCACGGAACTCTACCTTTCTGCGGATTTTTATTCCGAGCCTGGGCAATATATCGGGATTGTTGCCCCCGCTTGCCCGAATAGAGGTCAAATGCACCTCTTCCTTACACTGACTTATTTTCCGAATATTACTAATTACTTATCCATATTCCCTTCACCGTGGGTTGTGTTGTGATGTTCGGGCTTATAATTGTGGCCTATCGACTCGACTCGAAAAAAATCAAAAAAATAAGTCGTTGGTCCACTTCATCCAAAAATTATAATCTGATCATCATAGGCGTAGTCCTTCATATATGGGAGCTATATCTAAATCTGAACCGATTTTCACGAAACTTAGCACACATCATTCTAGACTTAATACAGTAGGCTATACCGAAATTCGTGCAAAATTCGTACCAAAATTCGTGCAAATCGAATGATTTTCAGGGACTTTGGTGCACCATTTACCTAAAATCGGGCGAAACTATATATGGCAGCTGAAACGATTTTCACGAAACTTAGCACACGTCATTTTAGACTCAATTCAGTACGCTGAAATTCGTGCAAATCGAATGATTTTCAGGGACTTTGGTGCACCATTTACCTTAAATCGGACGAAAATATATATGGGAGCTATATCTAAATTTGGACCAACTTTCAGGAAACCATACATACATTACTCTTGACCTAATGCATTACGCTATGCCAAATTTCGTGTATATCGAAAGATATATAGGGACTTTGGTGCACCAATTACCTTAAATCGGACGAAAATATACATGGGAGCTATATCTAAATCTGAACCGATTTCTACAAAATTTAACACACATCATTATGGACTCAATTCAGTACGCTATGCCCAAGTTCGTGCAAATCGAATGATTTTCAGGGACTTTGGTGCACCATTTACCTAAAATCGGGCGAAACTATATATGGAAACTATATCTAAATCTGAACCGTTTTCACGAAACTCCGCAAACATCATTCTGCACTTAATTCAGTAGGCTATACAAAATTTCGTGTAAATCGAATGATATATAGGGACTTTGTTGCACCATTTACAATTAATCGGACGAAAATATATATAGAAGCTATATCTAAATCTGAACCGATTTTCACGAAACTCCGCAAACATCATTCTACACTTAATTCAGTAGGCTATACAAAATTTCGTGTAAATCGAATGATATATAGGGACTTTGTTGCACCATTTACAATTAATCGGACGAAAATATATATAGAAGCTATATCTAAATCTGAACCGATTTTTCCCAATTTCAATTGGGTTCTTCCTAGGGCCAAATGAATGACCTGAACCAAATTTCATAAAATTCGACCTGTACTTTGTTTACAATTTAACATCAACAGACGGATGGACAGACGGACGGAAGGACATGCATAAATCGACTCAGAAAGTGATTCTATGCATATTCTCAAAATGAACAAACATATGCACAAAGACATAATACCCTGTACCACAGTGTGGTGAAGGGCATAAAAATATTTAAAAAAAAATTTTAAAAAACTAATTTAAAAAAAAAATGTTCGCTTGGTTCTAATCATTTAAAAAAATCCACGCCTAGCTTTAGTTTTTAAAAATTGATTTTTAAAAAATCCGCGCCTCGTTTCAGGCTTTTAAAATTTAACTCTAAAAAATCCGCGCCTAGATATAGTCTTTGAAAATGTAATTTTAAAAAATCCGCGCCTAGTTTCAGTCTTTGAAAGTTTAAATTTAAATAATCCGCGCCTAGATATAGTCTTTGAAAATTTAATTTTAAAAAATCTACGCCTAGGGAAAGTATTAATTCTAAAAAAAAACCTCGCCTAGGTTTAGTCTTTGAAAAGTTAATTTTGAATTAAAAATATTTCAAAATGATCTCTACTTTAAAATTTTCCTCGAATCCTTGAAAATGCTTGTAATTCCACCGAACCTTTGTACATCCTTTTTTTCAAACTTTTAAGTCTATCCTAGGACAAAACGAAAACTTAAAAAAAATTAATTTATTTTCAATTAAAAATTAAATAAAAAAATCAAAATCCAAAATTTACCTTCATTTTCGAAATGAGTATTTTCGGCCATATTATGGGGATCGTGGATTTGTTGTGGTGATGGGTGTTGTGTTTGTTGTAATTGATGTTGATGCTGTAGTTGTTGTTGTTGGTGATGGTGGACAGATGCAGCAGGTTTATGGATAAAGCCACTCGCCGAATTTGTATACGATACTAAAAGAATATCAAATAATAATATTAAAAAAATCAAAATTTAATATTTTCAATTTTTTGGGGTTAGAGAAAAGAAGGAAAACAAAAATAAACAAGAACAAGACAGATATCAGCTGTACAAGGTGTTGGTGGTGGCAGTGGGCGGCGGCAGGTGTGAAGTAAACATAAAAGAATGTGTCGCGTGTGACATGGTGTGTTTCCTTAAGAGTGTGTGTGTGAGAGAGAGAGAGAGAGTGAGTGTTTTGGTGCATTTTTTGGTGTGTTAAATTTGTCAAGATTATTTATTTTTTTAGCCAATCAATCAATTACCAAGTTGTAGAAATAAAAACTAAAAGCACAATTTCAAAATTTTCTTTGAAATATAATTTAAAGTTATATGTAGATATATATTTTTTTATTTAAAAAAAGCTTTGGGTTAAAGAAACACACACAGATGTTGTTGATAAATATGTTTTGTAATATTTTTTGTTTGTTTTTTTTTTTTAATTTTGTAATAAATAAAGGACATATATTTGTAATTACTAAGAAAAAAGGTGGCTATTTGAAAGCAATAAATATCAATACAAAAATTAAAAAAAATTAAAAAAAAAATAAAAACAAATAAAAAAAAAATTTAAAAATTCAAATGGAATTAGATGAGTGATGATGGTGTTGAGTGAGTGAGTGAATGAGTGTGGGGTGGTGATGGTCAACAACAAAAACTATGCATTTAAATGTGTAGAGGGGGTAGAGAAGGGCGAGGCGGCAAAGATAAATCGTCTATGTAAATATATGAAATGAACTGAGTAAATGAATGAATGAATTGATGGAATGTGGGCAGTAGTAATGGCTAAGTTGGCTGGCTGGATGGTTGGTTGTGGCATTTAACAAAGTTATTAACTTATAAACAAAAAAAGCTGCGGCAACTGTTGCTGCTGCTGCTATTACTTGGCTTTTTATGGCTTAACTACATTTTTTTACAATTTTGCTAAAAGGTGGGGCAACAACAACGAATGCTTACGCTGGATAATGATTATGTATTTGCAATGAACGATATATGTATGTATGTAGAAGGGGGAAAGGGTGGTGGTGGTAGGTAAAGTGGTTGTCTATGGTTGATATATTTTTAGTTGGTTGGCGTCGTAATGAAACAACAATGATTTAAAAAGAATGTTTTGTAAAAAAAAAACAATTGAACTCAGCAATGTGATTTGAATATTAAATGTAAAAAATATTGAAAAATAAAACTCTGCGTATGCAAAAATGCAAAATTTTACAATCATTTTATTTACATTTCAACGATAAGATCGATCACTGTTTTAAAGTTCTAGTGAGGCAAAATCTTGTAATAGATATTTAATAAATATCTATTAATAGTAAATTGAAAACATATTTCTAAAAATAAATTTTTAATTTTCTTTGCCAAAAAAATTAATTTCAACTACACAACTACCACGGAACTCTAACTTTCTGCGGACGTTTTCATCGAGTCTGGGCAATATTTTGTGATATTTGCAACTTCTTGACCGATTAGAGATCAATAGCACCTCTTCCTTACACTGATGTATTATCCGAATATTCCCAATATTCAGTACATCCCTGCTAATTACTTGTCCAGATGCTATATTTTCGCCATAATTGCGGCCTCTGGAGCGACCAGAAAAACCGACAAAGATGGGTCTAGGACCAATATTACGCGGCGTTACAAACTCTTGGGGCTGCACAAAGCTGTAATACCCTGACAACATAGTTGTGTAGGATATAAAAATCCAAGCCTAGGTTCTAGGTCTTTTAAAATTTTAATTTTAAACCAGTAAGGAAAGTAGTAAAGTTGGACTGGCCGACTATATGATACCCTTCCCTTCACCACTTTGGGTATATTCAACAGATGCAATCCTAATAGACGTCGCCTGTTCGAAGGAACATTGACATGAAATTGAACGAACTTAAATATGCGATCTTTATCTAAAAGTAAACCGACAACACTCCCAACACATGCCATTCTGTCACCTATTCTAAATGCTATATCTATATCTGAACCGATTTCAAGGAAACATGTCACAGGTTGGGTTATATTAATTTCAGTACGTTGTGTCAATCGGCCTAGCTATGGGTGTTTAGTGCACCATTTACCTAAAATCGGACGAAACTATATATGGGAGCTATATCGAAATCTGAACCTATTTTCTCGAAACTTGACACACATCATGCTTGACTCAATTCAGTACCCTATGCAAAATTTCGTGCAAATCGAAAGATATGTAGGGACTTCGGCGCACCATTTACCTTAAATCGGATGAAAATATATATAGGAGCTACTACTAAATCTGACCCGATTTTAACCAAACATCGCAGACATCAGTCTGGACCTAATTCAGTACTCTGAGCAAAATTTTGTCCCAAACGGACAAATATTGGGAGTTTGGTGCATCATTCACATAAAATCGGCCGAAACTATATACGGGAGCTATATCTAAACCTGAACCGATTTTAACAAAACGTCGCAGGCATCAATCCTGACGTAATTCAGTACTGCGTGGAAAATTTTGTCTTAATCAGAAAAATATTGGGAGTTTGGTGCACCATTTACCTTAAATCGAACGAAAATATATATGTGAGCTATATCTAAATCTGAACCGATTTTCATGAAACTTAGCACGCATTATTCTAGACCTAATTCATTACGTTATGCCAAATTTCGTGCAAATCGAAAGATATATAATGACTTTGGTACACCATTTACCTTAAATCGGATGAAAATATATATGGGAGCTATATCTAAATCTGAACCGATTTTCACGAAACTTGGGACACATCACCCCAGGCTCAATTCAGTACGCTATGCAATATTTCGTGCAAATCGAAAGATATATAGGGGTTTAGCGCTCCATTTACCTTAAATCGGACGAAAATATATATGGGAGCTATATCTAAATCTGAACCGATTTCAACACAACTTTGCATATATCAATCTAGACCTAATTCAGTACTCTGTGCAAAATATTGTCTCAATCGGAAAAATATTGGAAGTTTGGTACACCATTTACATTAAATCGGAAGAAAATATATATGGGATCTATATCTAAATCTGAAGCGATTTTTCCCAATTTCAATAGGGTTCGTCCTTGGGCCAAATAGGTGACCTATGCCAAATTTCATCCTATTCGGTTCATAAATGCGACCTGTACTTTGTTTACAATTTAACATGGACAGACAGACAGGCGGACATGCGTAAATCGACTTAGAAAGTGATCCTATGCATATTATCAAAAGGAAACATGTGTCTATCTCGTTTCCTTTTGCCTGTTACAAACATATGCACAAAGACATAATACCCTGTACCGCAGTGTGGTGAAGGGGAGTATAAAAAACCTAAGCCTAGGTTTAGTCTCTGAAAATTTAATGTAAAAAAATTAAATTCGAAGAAAATGGCTTGAAAATTAAATTTTAAAAAATCATCATATCTTGACCTTTGGGCTCGTATATGAAATGAATTAAAATTGAATTGAAAAATCCACGCCTAAGGAAAGTACTTGAAAAAATATTTTTGAAAAAATCCACCTAAGCACTTTTTAAGAAATGCACGCTTAGGAAAGTATTTGAAAACAATTTTTTTTTGTAATTGACACTTAAAGAAGGTACTTAAAAATTTTTCTTTAAACAAAAATTAATCTTTAAAGACTTGTATTTCAGAAAATATATCAAAGTATTACAATTTAAGCATACGCAGATAAAAAAAAACTAATGATAAGAAATAATGTAAAAAATTGCATGCAAAAATAAAAGAGATGACTATGAGATAATAGAAAAAAATAATCCATTAAAATATTTGGTTCTTATATTGAGCGAACCGGCTTGGCTATTCAAAAATAAAAATATATTTTCAGCCAACTATAAAAAAGCTGTGTATGGCGCTTAATTGAAAAACAAACCAAAAACATAACAGAAAAATAAAGAAAAAAAAAACAATTAACAAAAATAACAATTTTTGCAACACAACTATATAAACAAAACAAATTATATACTCGTATATAAGAAAAAAACAACGATAAACAAAACAAAAATAAACACAAACACATTAAAAAAATAAAAACTTTTTCAAAGTTTTCTTGTATAAATTGTAAACAATTTTTTTCTGTTGTTAAAAAATTTCTTGTAAATATTGACCTTGAAATTGAGGTCGTGTTGATGGCGAGCTAGAAGGTTGATCTAATTCACTTCTTAGATCTGGTATTGGTATCACTGTTGGCATTGTTAAACCACGACGATGATATATTCCATGTTCATTGGCACCGGCATTTTGTTTGGCGATGAGTTCTGGGTGTATTTTTTTGTTTTTGTTTTTGGATTTTATTTTTTTAGATTTTTGTGTTTTCATATTTTTTCGATCATTTTTTTATTTTTGAAATAGCGAACAGAAACGGCAAGAGAAAGAAAGTAAAAAAGAAAAACATTTAAGGATTAATATAAAAAGAGTTGTTAAACAAATTTTGTTGTTTTTGTTGTATTTAATTTTAGTTTTTAATTTATGGACATTACCTATACAAAATGTATTTATGTTTGTATGTTTCATTTAGAAAACATGTTCAAAAATATGTATTTTGAAAATAAAATTCCAAACCAAGGGCAATGAGACAGTAAACAACACATCGTATACATACACATAAATATAAATAACCTAAGCACGTGATTGGAGGAACATGATCCCGGGGACATAAAAACACATAATTTGATCACACACAACAAAAAAATATGAATATGGGTGGGTTATAGGGTCATCAGAACACACGGGTGGCAAAAAGTAGTTAAGGCCAATTATTGTCAAAAAAATTTCTTGATGTTTTGTCTTTGAAAAATTAATTTTAAAAGAACCACGCCTAGGTTTGGCTTTTGAAAAATTATTTTTAAACCAGTTAGGAAAGTAGTAAAGTCGGACTGGGCCGACTATATGATACCCTTCACCACTATGGGTATATTTAACAGATGCATCCCAAGAGACGTGGCATTTTTGAAGGACCATTAACATGAAATTGGATGAATTTTGTACGTTGTGCAAAATTTTATGTCATGTTATGTCACAAACATGATGACGTCAATGCACCATTTAATTCTAATTGGACGATATGGAATCTATATATACACACATCTTCCAGTCTCAATTCACTACGCTATGCCAAATTTCGTGCAACTCGAGAAATATTTAGGGACTTTGGTGCACAATTTACATTAAATCGGACGAAAATATATATGGGAGCTATATCTAAATCTGAACCGATTTCCACGAAACTTAGCACACATCATTCTAGACCTAATTCATTACGCTATGCCAAATTTCGTGCAACTCGAATGATTTATAATGACTTTGGTGCACCATTTACCTTAAATAAGATGAACATATATATGAAAGCTATATCTAAATCTGAAGCGATTTCCACGAAACTTGGCACACATCATTCTAGGCTTAATTCAGTACGTTGTGCCAAATTTCGTGCAAATCGAATGATATATAGGGACTTTAGTGCACCTTTTAAATTACATCGGACGAAAATATATATGGGAGCTATATCTAAATCTGAACCGATTTTCACGAAACTTAGCACACATCATTCTACACTCAATTCAGCACGTTGTGCCAAATTTCGTGCAAATCGAAAGTTATATAGGGACTTTGTTGCACCATTTACATTAAATCGGACGAAAATATATATGGGAGCTATATCTAAATCTGAAGCGATTTTCTCGAAACCTGGCACACATCATTCTAGACCTAATTAAGTACGCTATGCCACATTCCGTGCAAATCGAAAGATGTATAGGGATTTTGGTGCGTCATTTACCTTAAATCGGACGAAAATATATATGGGAGCTATATTTAAATATGAACCGATTTCCACGAAATTTAACACACATCACTACAGACTCAATTCACTACCCTATGCCAAATTTTATGCAAATCGAATAATATATAGGGACTTTGTTGCACCATTTACATTAAATCGGACGAAAATATATATGGAAGCTATATCTAAATCTGAACCGATTTTTCCCAATTTCAATAGGGTTCGTCCTTGGGCCAAATAAATGAGCTCTGCCAAATTTCATCCAATTCGGATTATAAATGCGACCTGCACTTTGTTTACAATTTAACATCAACAGACGGTCAGACGAACGGACGGACGAACAGGGAGATAGACATGCATAAATCGACCCAGAAAGTGATTCTATGCATATTCTCAAAAGCAACCATGTGTCTATCTCGTTTCCTTTTGCCTGTTACAAGCATATGCACAAAGACATAATACCCTGTACCACAGTGTAAAAAATCCACACCTTAAAAAATATTTTAAAAAATCCCGCTTAAAAAAAATATTTTAAAAAGCCCCGCTTAAAAAAAATATTTTAAAAAATCCCGCTTAAAAAAATATTTAAAAAAATCCACGCCTTAAAAAAATATTTAAAAAAAAATTCACGCATTAAACAAATATTTTAAAAAATCCACGAATTAAAATATATTAAAAAAAAAAATACGCTTCAAAAAATATTTTAAAAAATTTACGCCTATTTTTAGAGCTTTAAAATATTTTTATTATTATGGAGCTAAAAACTTTTATTTAAAAAATTCGGAACCTTTTACCACCTGTTGCTTTTTACTTCATTAAAAAGAGTAGAAAGATCCCATGACTTCTTATATAAAATATGCAACTGTAATTAATGATAAGGAAATTTTCTAAGTAAAAAAATTCGTTTTAATATCCGGTAAGTAAAACATTTTTTTAAAGACTTCCGGAAATGCCTCAGCCATTCTACGAAAATTCTATTATCACTCCTGTTTATTGTTTGTTGGCCTTACTATCACTACCAAAACACACCAAGTGTTTGTTTGACTACAACAACAACAAAAAAAGAGAACAAAAACAATAAAGGACAAAAGAGACAAAACAAGAAAAAAGCAAGGTTATGGGGAGGACATTTCGTTACACAAGCCATCAAAAAAATGCATGGCATGATTTCTTTTGTTTTAACTATAAATTTAGCTCCTAACGTGAATACGTGATATTAATAAACAATTAAAGATTTCAAAAAAACGTCATCTCTAAATTTTGAATGAATAGACGGTTGAATTAATTCTTCTTCTTCTTAGAAATACCTGTTTGACAACCACAAAAGATGTTGTTTTTTAGACTTAGCTTAGGGGGTTAGTTTTGTTTTTGTATTTTTCTTTTGTCATCAAAAGAAATGTGTTGTTTGTTTTGGTTTGGTATGGTTGTACGTGTGTGTGTGTTTCTTTAGTTTTGCAATATACATTAGGCGAGGCTTAATAATAATTTAAAAAAATAAAGGACAAAAACAAATGATGATGGTAGTAGCCCACAACCAAATATAGGGGGAATACAATGCCACAATGGTTTTAAATTAATTCCTGCATTTATTTTATTTTTTGATTGGATAAAAGCTCCTCTAAAGGATTTTTTGTACAAAAACAAGGTGCTGGCTTTCTTTGAATTTATTTGATTTTTCGTTAGAGTATTTTGGTGGGTGTTGTTGTGGTTGTAAGGAAAACAAAAACACAAACTTATAAAACAAAAATTGTAGTGAACAACAACTGAATCCATAAAAAATGGTCAGAGAGACAAAACAAACCTTTTTCATTGTTACCATTTTCTTCTATATAACAAAATTTGTTTTTTCGTTTTTGTTTATGAAAGCAGAAAAAGAAAATAATAAATAAAAGATAGCAAAGAGACGTAAAACAATAACAGAAGAATGAAAAACCAAAAGTAAACCCACGAAAAAAAAAACAAAAAAAGAAAAACTAATTTATGATAATAAAAATTAAAAGTTAAACATACCAGCTGAATCCATGCCAGGATAACTAACACAATTGGCCGGATGGATTTCAAATAGATTGAAGAGGTCAGCCAATAAGATTAGTAAATTTAATTTCATTGAGCTAGAAGGAGGGAGAGAGAAAGAAAAATTACAAAATTAATTAATTGGTAATGAAAGAAATAAATTCGATTATGATACACCCTACACCAACTCTTTGGTTATATACAAGAAAGTTCTATATATCGAAGGATATATAGGGACTTTAGTGCACTATTTACCTAAAATCGGACGAACATATATATGTGAGCTATATCTAAATCTGAACTGACTTTCACGAAATTCAGCACACATCTTTCTAGACTTAATTCAGTACTACATGCCAAATTTCCTGCAAATCGAAAGATATATAGGGACTTTGCTGCACCATTTACTTTAAATCGGACGAATATAAATATGGGAGCCATATCTAAATCTGAACCGATTTTGACGAAAATTAGAAGACATCACTCTAGGCTCAATTCAGTACGTTATGCCAAATTTTATGCAAATCGAAAGATATATAGGGACTTTGCTGCACCATTTACATAAAATCGGACGAAAATATATATGGGAGCTATATCTAAATCTGAACCGATTTTCACGAAATTTAACACACATCTTTCTAGACTTTATTCAGTACGCTATGCCAAATTTCGTGCAAATCGAAAGATATATAGGGACTTTGCAGCACCATTTACACAAAATCGGAAGAAAATATATATGGGAGCTATATATAATTCTGGAACGATATTCACGAAACTCAGCACATATCATTCCAGACTCAATTCAGTACTCATTGCCAAATGTCGTCCAAATCGAAAGATATATAGGGACTTTGGTGCACCATTTACAAAAAATCGGACGAAAATATATATGGGAGCTATATTTAAATCTGAACCGATTTTTCCAAATTTCAATAGGGTTCGTCCTTGGGCCAAATAAATTAGTTGTGTCAAATTTCATCCAATTCGAATCAAAAATGCGACCTGTACTTTGTTTACAATTTAACATGGACAGACGGACGTACATGCATAAATCGACTGAAAAAGTGATTCTATGCATATTCTCAAAAGGAACAATGGGTCCATCTATATTCCTTTTGTCTTTTACAAACACATGCACAATGACATAATACCCAGTACCACAGTGTGGTGAATAGTATAAAAAATTCACGCCTTGGTTTAGTCTTTGAAAAATTAATTTTAAAAAATTCACGCCTTGGTTTAGTCTTTTAAAAATTAATTTTAAAAAATTCACGCCTTGGTTTAGTCTTTGAAAAATTAATTTTAAAAAATTCACGCCTTGGTTTAGTCTTTAAAAATTAATTTTAAAAAATCCACGCCTCGGTTTATTATTTAAAAATTAATTTTAAAAAATCCACGCCTCGGTTTAGTCTTTTAAAAATTAATTTTATAAAATCCACGCTTCGGTTTAGTCTTTTAAAAATTAATTTTAAAAAATCCACGCCTCGTTTTAATCTTTGAAAAATTAATTTTAAAAAATCCACGCCTCGATTTAGTCTTTTAAAAATTAATTTTAAAAAATCCACGCCTCGGTTTAGTCTTTAAAAAATTAATTTTAAAAAATCCACGCCTCGGTTTAGTCCTTGAAAAATTAATTTTAAAATATCCACGCCTCGGTTTAGTCTTTGAAAAATTAATTTTAAAAAATCCACGCCTCGTTTTAGTCTTTGAAAAATTAATTTTAAAAAATCCACGCCTCGGTTTAGTCTTTGAAAAATTAATTTTAAAAAATCCACGCCTCGGTTTAGTCTTTAAAAAATTAATTTTAAAAAATCCACGCCTCGGTTTAGTCCTTGAAAAATTAATTTTAAAAAATCCACGCCTCGGTTTTTCTTAAAAAAAATATTTTTAAAAAATCGACGCCTCGGTTTTTCTTTAAAAAAGTATTTTTAAAAAATCCACGCCTCGGTTTTTTCTTTAAAAAAGTATTTTTGAAAAATCCACGCCTCGGTTTTTCTTTAAAAAAGTATTTTTAAAAAATCCACGCCTAGATTTAGTCTTTGAAAACTGATTTTTAAAAAAATCCAAACCTAGGTTTAATCTTCTTTCCTTCTGCCTGTGTATGGTGGTGTAGGGTATACATAAACAAATAAATTAAAAATAAAATAAATAACTTTTAATATTTACCCCCTCATATAGGTAACATCTTCGGGTAGCATATGGAACACATTGTATGGCAGATATTTCTGTGAAAAATTGCTTACTAACAGGACATTGTGTATGGAATCTTCGACGGCTGGCAAATAATTGATACGCACTTCTGTCCACGACAAAACTTTGGGACAATAATACGATATCAACAGGGCCAAACAAATGCCATCGCACAAGTCTTGAAAATCCCTAACGGGTGGTATATCCAGAGATTGCAAACGTTTGGTCTGGAAGATAGATATAAACAAATTAAAATTAATAATAAATACAAATAAAATTATCTCAAAAATAAATTCCCAACTTACACTATCCTCATCCAAGGATGTTTGCACATCCCTTTCGATGCGTTTCTTAAGGGCGGCACAGGTATGCGACACCCATGAGAGTATGGTTTGTTCAACATTACCTACGGGCAGTTGAGGATTAACATTACCCGATATACGTTTAATGGCATTATTGACACGTTCATTGGATGTTATTTCCTTGGCATATAACATCATTAATGATTCGATGACTGCTATATGGGCCACCTGTTGAAAAAAGAAGAAAAACAAAATATTATTGTTAGTTTGTTGTTGTTATTATTTTTTTGTTTAATACGATAAACGTGTGATAAGGGGCAAAATATTTTAATGAGACCTACTTTGTTGTTGTATTTTCTCAGTATTGTATAAATATTTGTCTTCTAAGTTATAAAGTAAATTCGCTTTTTATCAAATGATAACCGTGAGTCATTATATAAAATAAATATTTATATACCCACTGTAGATCTGGGGTTTATTGTTGTATCTAATTTTGTTGTTGTCATATTAAAAAAAAAATTGTGTGTGGCTAATTAGTTGAAAGATATCTTTTTTATGAATGTGAAGGCAATGCAAAATTTGGTGTAATTCAGAAAAACTTAGGGGCTAAAATCAAACCAAAAGCCTTGGTAGTATGCCTATAAAATATAGGATGTCTGTTTATGTCCTTCATAAAATTGAGAACATCGATGTAGGTCGATATAGACTTTTTGCAAATCAAGATAATTATGGAAGTTTTTGAAAATATGAATATAAAACCTGGGATGTCTTTTAAAAATCAGGGCGAGCATATTGATCCCTGCAAATAAATTGAGGACCATTATGCAAGTGTCTACATTATATAGGGACCTACATACATAACCCCATATATTTTAGATCGAAATTTTTGAAAATGCATTTCATGGCATCGAATGAAAAATAGGCAAACTTCCATAGGAATGATCATTAAGTGAGGTTTTTAGACCTCAGCAACGTATTGACTTTTATATAAATCATTCTCCTGGAAAATCTCTCATCCCCAGTGACTACAAAATATAGGGACCTACATAAATACACCCCATATACTTCAGATCGAAATTTTTGAATATGCATTGCATGGGATCGAATGAAAAATATGCGAACTTCCATAAAAGAGGCCCAATACTGGATTATTAAATGATGTTTTTAATACTCCTGGAAACCCCTCATCCCTTGTGAATATGTTCCTCCTATTTCCTTATTATTCTACATCACATTTAAAAACTATAACATAAAACCTCCTTTCTTCCTGCAAATACAAACATAAATATATGGGAGTTTTTTTACATGCATTAATCGTATACTTACAATTCTCAGTGGGTTTGTTTGTATTAACACGGTCTCCGTCAATGGCATATCCTTTGTCTCATTAACGGGCACACCTTTGCGTGCCAATGTCTGTAATATTGACCAATGATTAAGGCTTTGGTAATTTGGATCTGAATATAAATTCGATAATGTTTGACAATAGAGTGTGGCATTTGCTAGATCAACAACAATTTTTGGTTTTAATCGTTCTTGATTTTCATGATCGCGATAAAATGGTTCTTTTAAATTATCCGGTACACGATTGTTGTAGGCTTTGGATAGTAACCATTTTACAGAGGCACGATAGCGGGCCTGCAAAAAAAGAGAGAAAGAAAAAAAGGTAAATATAAAATAGAATAATAATTAGTTAATAGCAAAATTATGTGGATAATGATGGATGAAGAAGCTTCTGCTGTTTTACTACTTCTGCTAATAGTGGTGATGTCTATTTTTAAATCTTTAAAAACAAAGTAGCTGGAAAATAGAATAATTATCTTAAGGTAATGGAATGTTGTTGGCAAAAATCAAAAACACCAACATCCACATGAATGAATGCAATGCAATTTGGCTATAATTATTCCAGATGCAATCAACACGACTGGGCCAGAGCATGAAAGAAGACATTTGGTGGCACATAAAACACAATATTTTATTTTTAGGTTTTGTGTTGAAAACACAACCAAATAAAAAAAATTAAAAAAAGACAACTCACAAAAAGTCATTTCATCGACAACGACGACCACCTATCCTATTTATAGGGCAGCACACGCACCCAGCTAGCCAGTCAAGTCAGCCAACCGCCAACCAGCCAGCCATAAAGTAACATTTCATTTTAGCTGGCCATTTATTCTAACGCAGAATTATGTCAGCATTTTGCGTTTTGTTGCTATTCCCCATCATCATCGTCATGTTTTTTTGGCAAAACGAAAAAAATGTGTTATGTTTCGTTTGTGTTTTTTGTTTTATTTTGTGGTATTTGTTTGTTAATAAACTACAAATTTTGTGGGGGCTTGGTTAAGACCAGTAGGTATTTGCTGTGTGCTGCATTAAAGTTTTTTTTTTATTTTAAATGTAGAATTATGGAGTGTGGTTACAGGTTGAACCTGTTTTAATGGCAAGTGGCAAGTATATGGGCGGCAGCAGCAGCTGTTAAACCACACTCTGTAATGATTTTGACGTACTATCTCTATAATGTGATTGAGAGCCAGAGAGAGAGAGAGAGGTCAAGTGAGAGAGAACTAACTACATTGAACAGACATAACAAAAGTGAAATTACCAATAATAAAATAAATGACAATATTTTTAGTAGTAGTAGTTGTTGTTGTTTAATATAAAAATGTAAAGGGAAGTTCTTCCCCCCTCACCTTATTCCATTTCCTTTAAAAATTAATAGATATTTTATTAATATTATTTTGATGTGGGATTATGCCGTAAGACAAAGTCAAAGAGAGTCAAATGCAGTTGGCCCATCTGACAGCCAAATGCAGTTGACATATGAGGGGGATTATTGAAAGAGAGTAATCAACAATTAGACAGGTGGAGATGTCATTAACTAAGAAAGTGGCGCAATTGTGCCGTACAGAGTAAAATTAAATTAAATAGTGATACTTTTGTTGGGAGAAGATCTTACGCTTAAAAATTAAATATTTTTTTAATGTTTGCTTGTGTTGTAGACATATTTAATTGTGTTCAAAGACAGATTTAATTTGTATACTAAATGTATTTATCATATGAGAGCCATGATGGGGGAGATGTCATTAACTAAGACAACTGTTAATTGTTGAGAATGAACATGAAGGAGATGTTGTCAAAGAGTAGTTAGACAGACGCAGAGGGATATTGACAGAGAGCAATCTGCTATTAGACAGGCGGAGATGTCATTAACTAAGAAAGTGGCGCAACTGTGCCGTACGGAGTAAAATTAAATTAAATAGTGATATTTTGTGTGTAGAGAAAATCGTACACATAAAAAATAAATATATTTGTAATACATATGAGAGCCATGATGATTGGGGCTATTGACAGAGAGCAATTAAAAAACAAGGTGAGATATCATTAACTAAGACAGCAGTTAACTCATGAAAATTAACATGAAGGAGATGTTGTCAAAGAGTAATTAGACAGGCGGAGATGTCATTCACTAAGAAAAGAATGTAACAGAGGTGTAGAACAAAATCAAACAGAGTTATCACATAAAGATTAGAACCAATAATGACGGAGAGCAAGTAGACAGGTGAATATGTCATTAAGTAACAAATTAATACAGTTGAGCAGAAAAGAATGACCTATGAGAGCCATGGTATTTGGTGTTAAGCAGGCAGAGATGACAAAATGTGGAACATTAGGGGTGTAATGCTAAATTAAGTAGATGTCAGTGCAGTTAATTCTTGTGTGCATTTTTATTATTTTTTTTATGCGTGCTTGTGCCGCAAGACAAAATTAAAGAGAGATTTCATTTAAATGATAAATGCATTTGACACATGAGAGCCATGATGATTGGGGATATTGACAGAGAGCAATTAAACAAGGGGGAGATGTCATTAACTAACACAAATGTGCCGTAAGGCGTGAAGCAAAATCAAACAAGATTTTATGCAGTTAACCTTAGTGATAATGGGAGATAATGACAGAGAGCCAGCAATTAGACAGACGGAGAGTAGATGTCATTTGACCAATATAATTGAGCCGTTAAGCAAAATCAAACAGGCTTTTTATATGAATATTATGCAGTTAACTCCTGAGAGTAATTGTAATGGAGGATATTGGCAGATAGCAAAGAATTAAATATACGGAGTTGTCTTTAACTAAAAAGCTAATACAAAATCAAACTAGATTTTATGCAGTTAACCTTAGTGATAATGGGGGATATTGACAGAGAGCCAGGAATTAGACATACGGAGAGTATATGTCATTTACTATGAAACCAATTTAAGTGTCAAATGCAACTGGCACACGGTACGGAGATTTTGCCAGACAGCAGTTAGACAAACGGAGATGCCAACAAAATAACAAAACGTAAACAAAATCAAAAAAGAATGTTTAATGTGAAGATTATGCAGTTAACTCCTGGAGAGCCAGCCCCATTGTGATGATAATGACAGAGAGAAAAAGACGGACAAAAATGTGTCCATTAACTAATATTTTTATATTATATTTTTCTTCTTCTTGGATAAATTACTCTCCCTCTCTCTTGTCTCTTCACTTACTCTCCTCTTTCGATCTACTTGATTGCAAAAATATGAGCAATGATTGATATGCTTTGCAGTAGCAGCTGTTTGTGACGGACGGTTTGGGGAAAGACCATTTGAAATGAAATTTAGCGGGTTGGGCAATTGCCCATTATTTTGTCTTCGTTTTTTTCTTTTCGCATAATTCGTTGGAAAGACAAATATTTATTGTATTTATCGTTATTTTGTGGTATCTTCGTCACCGCTGTCTATATGCCGATGCCGTTTTGCTGCTGGCTGTCACATTTATTCTAATAACACACTCCACTGCTACGCCAACAACAACAACGACAACGAAAAAAATGCGGCACACACGAACAAAAAAAAAGTTGACACTACTCATTTGGCAATAGATGTAGGCGAATGACACCATATAGCCAGAAACAATAACAAAAACAACAATAAAGTAAGGCACACAAAATACACCAACAACAATCTTCAAGACAGACTTGTCCATTAACATTGAAATATATATTTTTTTCTTAAAGAAATTAAAAGTATTAAAAAATTCCAAAAAAAAATACAAAAATAACAAGAAAGGAAAAAACCGATGAGGGAGTAATGTGATTGAGATCATGATTTAATTTGCAAAGAGTCACAGAGAGAGACAGACAGAGAAGAGAGGGTGTAACAATAATCAAACACAATAACATCAAATGTCTTCCGCTGCTGCTGGCATTTGCAATTTTTGTTTTTTTTTCGATAAACTAAAATCTTTTTTTGGAAAAAAAGATATCACATTGAAGCAACAACATATTTCTGGCTGAATGAATTTTGTTAAAGGCATACCTGACGAATTTCTTGAGTCTCATCCATTGTGCTGTTTGTGGTGCGGCCGCAATAATGTTGATGATGACGACGACGATGATGATGTTAATGTTGATTTTGTGTAATAATTTTTTTGTTTGGTTGAGTTTCACACAAAATTGCTTATTTTTCTTTCAATACAAAATTGTTGTTGTTGTTTTTTACTTCTCCCGTGTGCTGGGGCAGCAAAATCAGCCCCCAATGATTTTTGACTAGAAGCAGCAACAATAAATGTGCAGCGACTGGCAGAAGCAGGCAGCGGCAGGCAGCAGAGCCTTCTGGTGTATGAAGTCAGAGAAGGAGGAGTGAGTGTGTAATGAACAAAAAAGAGTGTCTTTTGTGTGTTTGCTTCCTCTGGCACTTCTCCACCACACAGCACAGCACTTCCTCTTGTGACCAGTGCTCGCTACAAATGCTCCTTCCGACAAACGAATAAATTTTTGTTTCTTGTGTTATGTGTTGTAAGTAGCCAGCCTAAGCTATCTACCATGCAGCACAATAATATTTGCAGGGCAGGCGTTTCCACATAGAAAAAAATGGAATATTTTCTTTTCTCTGCTGTTGCTGTTGTGTGTAGCGTGTGCTGGCTGGGTTGTCTGTCTGTAACTTCTTTCCGCTCGCTTACTTTCACCGTGACACCATGAAAATTTTCGCCAATCCGTTGGATGGTGTTGTTTTTTTTTCTTGTCTTGTCTTGTTGGGACTTGGAGCTGTATCAATTGGATGAATGTTTAGCTGTTTGTTGTTTTTCTTGTTGTCTTCTCTGAATTTTCTTTATTCCTTTTCTTCTTTCTTCTTAAGTAATTAGAATTAGATTCAGCTCGGTTGGCCTGCCACCAACCACACACACAGCAAGTTGCAACAAAATTCTTAAATGCAATTGCCGTTTATTGATGATTATGACGGCTTAATGTTTCTTAAGGTGGCTAGAGAGTCCGTCGTTCGCTCGCTAGCGGCACATTACCAACGACCATCAAGTACAAAGAAAGAAGTTCAGTGTCCGTCCATTACAGAGAATTATAACTGCACTTTGAATGAAACAACATTTTCAAAGCCAGGCAGTCAATCAGCGAGCCAGTCAATCCAATCCAAGTACAAGAAAGAAAAAAATCTGAGAAGCAAAAAATGATTCACTCTCAGACTGACGAACGCGGTGGGCGTAGAGGTTTCGTTCGTTTGGTTAGCAGTGGCAGTGGATGTTAGCAGCACTGTCAACGTCGTCACTTTTTTTCGTGTCTTATTTTGTTATATCTATGTTTGTCGTCACCGCCGTTACTTCTTCCTCTTTTACTTGTGTGTGCTGGTGTCAGCTGTTTACAATTTTTAATATTTCCACAATTCTTTTCAATTGCTTGCAACAATTTTCTTGCACAATTTCTTTCAATTTATTTAAACTTTAATCACACACAATTTATTTAAAGATTTATGCACAATTTTTCTTTGCTTCTTTTTGCACAAAATAACACACAATTTCTTGTTAAGCTCTGTCGGTTGTGTTGTATTTTCTTTTGACAGCAGTTGTCAAATCTGCATTAAAAACTCTTCTGTTGTATACTCTCTCTCGCTCGGCAGCAGCAACCAACGCAGAAACTCACATCACACTTTTGCTATGACATAGCAAAAATATTTCTCATTTTTTCACTTCTTCTCTTTTCTATTTTTGCTCACTTTATTTCGTTTCTTCCACTTCTTTTGCTTTTATATTTCCTTTTTTTCTTTTCGTACAAAGCAACACCTTTTCTTCAATATATTTTTTGCAAATTCGTTTCTTTTTTTTCAAATTTCTTTACGTTTCGTTGAATTATTAGTTAATTAGTAATTTGTAAACGTTTTATTTCGAATTGTGCTGGGTTTTTGTTGAGTTTTTTGGTATATTTTTTTAACGCGAAATCATCGGCAGACACTCCTCGCTCGCTATACCTGTTTTCTTTTTCGGTGATGATGATGTGAGTTATGCCTAACTGTAAATAAAAACGTTCCACCAGCTACAAATGGGAAAAGATGAAAAAATGGCCGATTAGGGTTAACGCAAGTCGATTGTATATCTGCTATCGATAGTGCGATAACAAATATTGATTTTGAATGATTAATTAATATGATGTTATCACGGTCATTTCAACGAAGTTCAAAGTGAATTATGTACAATAATTTTGTTACAATCCAATAATTAGTTTGTTATGTACAATAATTATATTATGACGTATATGAATTGCAAAGCGTAACGAAATGCGTACATCATATGCGATTAATAAAGTAATCGTTTTTGCCAATCACTAACAATTGATAACACAGTCTATGGAAACGTCGTATCAATTTTCTGTGATTTTTCTAGTCAAAAGTAGGTGTGTCTCCGATAAAACAAGTTGTCGATAAGGCAGTTTACTGTCTTTTATTGATGGTAGTACTGTTCATTTGTATTCAATTGGCAATTCTATTGATTTATGTCTAGGATATTGTACTTTTGACATTTAAATATGGCAATGCTATTGAATTTTAGTACAAAAATGTCCTTTTGCCAGGAATAGGACAAAATAAATATTTTTAAGGGAACTTTTAAAAAAATATCCTACTGAATAAATATTCTTCTCTTCTTCTTTTCATTAATACAAAAAATCACAAATTTTAATAAAAAAGGTAAATTTTTTGTAAAAAAAGTATATATTTTAATAAAAAGTACACATTGTATCCAGTATCAATTTTAATACAAAAAACCCATTATATAAAAAAAAAAAAATAAGTTTTGTTTTTAACAAAAAAAAACTAAATTTTTAATACGAAAATTAAATTTATTTTCAATAAAAGTAAGCCTTTTTTTTAACTTAATACAAATTCGAAGTTGTCCTATACAAAAAAGTAACGATTTAAAAAAAAATCCCTTTTTTTAAAAGTAGCCTTCAATAAAAATTACCTTTAATTTAATACAAATTCTCAAATGTCCCTTTGCAAAAAAGCACCTCCTGAAAAATGTAAATTGTACCCTTTTTAATAAAAAATACCATCTAAATATATTTCCCCCTTTCTTAATAAAATAGTAGTCTTTTTAAATGAAAATGCAGACATTTTTTATAAAAGTACCCTTTGTTTATAAAAAGTACAGTTTTCTATAAAGAGTACACATTTCAAAATAAAGTACACTTTTCAATAAAAAAAACATTTATTTAATAAAAGGTAAATATTTTAAACAATATTTAACTTCCAATGGACATTTTCAATGAGTAAAACGGCATGTACACTAGAACTTTTTCAGCGGGTTACTTTATGAGGATTTATTTGACATATATGCAAAGGAATTGACAATTGAAACCCACTGGGTTAACGAAATCCGGTTAAATGTAAACGTACTATAATAAACTTTAATAAAATCTATATCAATTAAAAATAACCCCTTTTTAATAAAAAAAAGTATCATTTGATAAAAATCAACTTTTGGCACTATTATTTGCAATGAATGATGTCATAAATTCATGCTTGTCAATTTTTTTGTGTGTAATATGAAAACTTAAATACTTAATTTGTAGTATGTCCTGGGTGCTTTAAATGTAGATCACAATCCTTAAAGTCCACAAAGGATGTGATTTTCGTAGGCGAATTCGATGTGTGGCTATGCTGGTTGAGGCAGAGTTGCCAACTTAAATATATATGACTAAATTATTTGCAATACATGTGTGTCCTCATGCCTGTCAGTTTTTATTATAAGTATAAAATGAAAGTAAATTCGATGTGTGTGCCATATTGCTTAAGATATTCTTTGTTTAGTAATATGATATAAATTTTTCATAAACGAATTTGAGGTGTGGCCAGGTGACTTATGCAGTTGCCAACCAAAATGTATTTGAATATTGAGCACAGTATTAATAATTTCATGATTTTTGTCCAATATAAAATTTTAAAACACATAATTTGTGATGTTTCCAAGTCACTTAAAGGTTCATTTATTTTAAATTTTTCATAAACAAATTTAATGTGTGGTTAGCTAGTTGGGATTGAGTTGCCAACTAAAATACATTTGACCAAATTGTTTGCAATACATGTATGTCGTCACGCCTGCCAGTTTCATTATAAATATAACATGAAAGTAAACGTATCATAATTTGATGTGTGGCCTTATTGCTTAATACCTACACACATGTGTCACCAATTTACTATGCTAAATGTGAACAGTCCATATAATAACTTTTTTAATTTATTTTCTAAGATATAAAACAAGTTGTTGATTTGTGGATTTCATGTGTGGCCAGGTAGCTTAAGATGTTGCCAATTTATTGTGCTTAATGTAAACAGTGTCTATGTATTTAAAATCATGATTTTTTCCATTTATTTTCCGAAAATAAGTTGTTGATTTGTGCTGTGGTCAGGTAGCTTAAGAATTCCCACACAAAACAAAACAGCTGATCAAAAGGTGAAGTGGTGTTGAAGTTAATGACGCCGTTACTTATGTTAATGACAGACGCTTTGGATTGATCACAGTCAGCTTTACCGTTTTCTCTTGGAGTAAACAGCGATCGTGATGCAATAATAAGGTTAGGTATCAAAACAAAAACCTTTGGTTTTGTCTTGATTATCTGTGTAATTTTTTTTCCATATAATATATCAAATGGTTGGCAACACTGCACATCGTATTCAAGTAGAAATTACCCACTTTGACAGTTAATCAAAACATCAGCTGCGCAAAGTGGACTACCTAGCGGAAAAGGGTTCTATAGATCGTTTATAGCCAATTTGTTAGTGTAAGAAATAAATAAAATATTTTTAAATAAAATAAATAATTAAAAAAGGTAAAAGTAATGCAGATGTGTATAATGATGTTTTGCCAAGATTAATCACAGCAAAAGTTGAAATTAAAAATAATGTAGTAAAGCCATCTGGCCATACCTCAAGTTATATAAACAAAGTTTTTTATTTTCATTTAATTTCTATAATTGACGCTAAAATTTGTCCACCCTAACCTATAAATAAGAAATAAAATACTTTTTGCTTTTTTTATTGTAATAATTAATTATTTTATTTATTAATAATAATTTCTTATATTTTTTAAATTTTGTTGTTTTTTTTACTTTTTCTTAGAACAAATAAATAAACTAAATCCGTAGATATGTATGTTTTTGTGTATATATAATATTAATTAATTTATATTACAAATTGTTTTGTTTTTGTTGTATTCATTGTCTTTAATAATATTAAAGTTTTTTGTTTTCGTTTTTTTTTTGTCAATTAAAACTATAAAAAAACTTAAAATTATTTATTTCATATTTATTATAATAATCTCATTTTTTTCTTTTTTATAACTAATTAACTTAAATTAAAAAAATATATTGTAAAACATTTTAATAAAAAAAATTGTGAAAAAATAAAAATAATATTTAATTTTCTTGTTAACAACAAATATTACATACAAAATTTTTTTCAATACATTGCGTGTGTGTTTTTGTTTTTTATTTTGTGGTTTTTTGTATATAACAGCTTTTAATTAAATTATTTTTTTATCCTAAAAAAATATTTATATATGTGATACGAGAAATTGTTTGTGTTGGTATGCATGGCATTTGTAGTACATATGTTTGTGTGTGTGTGTGTTTAATAATGTAAATTGTATATATGTTAATATAACTATTTTTTCGTTTTATATTTTTCTTTTGAGAATAAATTTTGAACATAATTTATTTTATTTTTTGTTTAGATATTTAAAATTTTAACGATATGTTTTTAAGTATATGTTTTGTTGTATTATGATATTTGTTATTAAATTTAAATATCAGCTGTTTTTTTTTTTTTGTTTAAGTAGTTTTGATGTTATTGGCTTATAGACTGTTTACATGATAATATTTGTTGTCAATTTATTCAATAAAATGGGAATTTCAAAAATATTTAATCTTAATTTTTTTTGAACATTAAAAATTGTTTTTTGAAATAAATTATATGGTGTGAACACTGGAAATAAAACCGGATAATTTGCATGACTTTTTGTTGCAAAATTATATGTTAAATATTTAGCTTACTTTTTATTACCATTTTTTAACAAAAAACCCAAAAATATTAATTTGACAACAAATCGTATAGTGTAAACTCTATATTAATCTAGGTAATTTAGATGATTAAAAGGTGTTAAAATTGTGGAAATGATCCATTTATATCTTACTTTTCGTTATCAAAAAATTGAAGAAAAATATTTTGGTTTGACAACAATTATTATAGTATAAACACTATATAAAACTGGATAATTTATATGATTTAAGAGTTCAAAAAGCCGGAAACAATAGCTCAATTGGTGTTTTTTCAACGAAAATTGCCAAAAAACTAATAAAATGTCACACATAACCTTCAAAATGAGGGGCGTGTAAACACAATATAAGATAAATGTATGGCAATGCCTTTCCCTTTTCTCATTATGCTGACTTCATCATAAACCGTTATAATAACGTTAAACTGCAAGGAATATTATGCATATTATAACAGCTGATGTTGTAATGAAGTCACCAGGCCACACCTCAAATTTTAAAATAAAAACCGTGTTTTTTAACACAAGGAAAGCGGTTTTATTACATAAGCCACTAAAATAACGTTACACAAGAAGGAATTATGTCAGCTGGTATAATAAAGTCAACAGGCCACACCACAAGTTAATTTAAGAAAGTCTTAGAAATTATTTTTTTTTATATTGAAAAAATTAAAAATGATTTCTAGACCACTTTAATCAACAAATTACCCAGTTTTGCAACCTTATGGGGATTTCTGCTTGTTTTTTGTTTTGTTTTAAATATAAATTTGTCTACTTATTGTTAATAACATTTGATGATTTTTTAGTATTCTTTGTTCATTAATATTTTTATATAATGCAAAAATGTTAATCGTTTTTTATTAAAGAATGCATCTGCGAACTATTTTTATAGAGCGGGTATTTTTTTGTTATTCGAATAGCAATTACTATTAGAAAATTTTATAATAATAAAAAATGATTTTTTTTCAACTCGTATACATTAAATTTTTGTTGTATTTTTGTAATTATTAAATGTTGTTGTTGGTTTTTTGTTATTATTATTATTAAATATTTTGATTTGTATTGAGATATTTGTTTTGTAATGATATGAGAGGCGAAAAATGTTAAGCTATTTTTTCGGGGATTTTTCAACAGTCGGTTAAGCCGTTTCGATTTTACTCCTAACCCCTTCTTGAGCTAATCCATTATGTTTTTTTTAATATTATTGCACATATTGCCATATATATTTGTTTAGCGGAGAGATTTTTTTAATGTTATCATCCTGATGATCCCCATAAAAATATATGTTGCTGCTGATTTAGTAGTAATATTATTTAGTTGATGTCACCAATTGTGAACTACTATAGCCTTGGGTATTGCATGTGGGCAATGTGAACGGGTTAAAGCTTAAACTGCCAACTCCTGGAAAGAAATGAAAAAAAAACAGGGAGATTAGTCAAAAATGTTAAATTTGCAAAAATAGAAATAATTAAATTTGATTATAATACAACTATGTTAGATTTGCAACACTTTTGTGATCATAAATGTTACAATGGATGACATTTGTTGCATGAAAGTAAATTTCTTTTCATAAATTTTAATTTTGATAGGGAAAATTGATGTGTGACCGGGTGCCTTAAGTAATCACCAACCGTTTATTTGTCTAATTATTAGCATTAGCTTCATAGCATACATATCCACATGATTTGAAAAATTGCAAATACGAATTTGATGTATGCCCAGGTGGCTTAAGTACTGTGTTTTGAGAACTAAACGCGCCCTTATTGGCCACAATAGGTTTCGTAAGCCTAAAAACACTTTTAATTACATTATTTCAAAAATGTCATAGGCAAATTTAATGTGTGACCAGGTCCCTTAAGGTGTTGCCAAACAATGTGTGCTTAATGCAAAGAATCTATTAGTATATAAAGGCATGTCATTCATATGATTTGAAAATGTTCAAAGATGAATTTGATGTTGGACAGGTAACCTAAATACTATGCTTTGAGATCTACGCACGCTCTTATTGGCCACACTAAATTTCGTAAGTTTAAAAACTTTTTTAATTACAATATTTCTAAATTTTCATAAACAAATTTGATGTGTTACCAGGTCCCTTAATGTGTTGCCAATCAATGTGTGCTTAATTCTAACAATTTTTAAGTATTTAAAGTCATGTCTTTAAAACTAATATTTATTTGAATAGTTTCATTAACGAATTTGATGTGTGGCCAGGTGGCTTAAATAATGATTTTTATACTACAAGTAACCTTAATGGTCACAAAAATCGTCATAAGCTTCGTAACCGACTATTATTGCAAAATTTTCCAAAGCCAATTTGTTGTGTGGCCATATAGCTTAACGTGTTGCCAACTAATGCGATATATCTATAAGTATTTAAAATCATTTATTTTTAATTTATTTTAGAAATTAAAATAGTTGCCTTAATGTGTGGCCTGGTGGCTTAAGAATTGCCACACAAAATTGCCTTGTGTGAACGGTGTTCAATTATTAAAAAATATATTTTAATAAGTTTTCCATCTTTATTACATGATTTGAACATTTTTTCATAATTAAAATTAATGTGTGGCCAGGTGGCTTAACAAGTTGCCAGATAACATGTGTTCCATGTAAACAGTCTATAGTTATTTAAAATCATGCCTTCGTTTTAATTTGATTTTATGAAATTAGAAATTAAATAATTGATTCTAGCTATGCCCAGATGGCTTTGCCACACATTGCCAACTGCCGTGTGTAAACTATGTATTATTATTAAAAATGTGTAAATAAATCAGTTTTTATATATAAAACTTCTCTTTTAAGGCAATTAGTTTACAGCTGTTTACAAATTGACGGCGCTGAATTGTCTGACGCCGTTGAAAAGCATGACGCCGTTATTATCGATGGCATTCGCCATGTTAGCGTCATCGCTTTTGCTTTGTAGTGAGAAAACGTCATGAGTTGCCAAAACAAAATTCTCTCTCGGAGTTTGGAGTGAAGATCTATGGAAAAGGGTTCTATAGTTCGTTTTTGGCCAAATTAAGATTAACAGCAAAATAAAATATATTTTTAAATAAAAATTAAAACTATGCGAAAGAATAACTTAAATTTAATATTTAAAAAAGTATATAAAATAAATTATAGTACCTATAAGTGTAATGTGGTGTTGTTGTTATTGTTGAGTTGTAGTTTTTTTACAGCTTTCCGGGAATTTTTGCCCACACTGCTTGCATCATCATTTGTTTTTTATTGGGGAGGATATTTGCCGGGATTGATGTGAACGAACAAGGATATACAGGATCCTGGATATTTGAATTTAAACGGCTGCTGTGGCTGCGGATACGGCTGTATTATGCCATGGCTGGTGGGGATGATGATAGTGATGCGGATGTGTATGATGATGTTGGACCAAGGCTTGATGCCAGGTGCTGGACACTGTTGAAATTAATGGCGAAAAGGCACTTGCTGAGTATTTTGTTTGGTAATTTTCAATTTTTTTGTTCAAAAGCAAAATAGGTTTTGGGCGGGAGTTTTGTGGGTAATTGTTTACAATGTTTTTTGTGTTAAATCAAAAGAATGAAAAGAAAATGAAAAAAAAAAAGATAGGCAAACAATCAGCAACTTATAAAAAAGAAAATAAATTACATTTAAAACAAAAGCAAATTAGGTGACAAATAAAATTAAAATATTTTTTTTTTTAATGAACATAACCTCAAAAAATAAGCATTTCTTTTGACCAAACACAAAAAACACAAAATCCCTCAAAAATTATTTCATTTTTTTGGTTTTTTCTTTTTCATGAATCTACTAACTTGAAGTGGAATTGAAGACACTGCCCGGGGAAGTGGACAACGTACCCATATTGGTTGTGGCTCCATAACCATTTGAACCAGCTGTGGTGGTGGCACCATATGATCCTCCCGAACTATGGGGTGTTGAGGCACTGCTGCAATAGCCTCCACGTGGACTAACACTGCTCGACTGGGTCCGCTGATAATCATCTTCAGCCCATTGGCCGGAACCATCTTGTACGCTCACGGCCAATTGTCCAGCATAGGAGTTGAAGCCAGTTGAACCGCCAGGGGATCTGTAAGAAACAACACAAAATAATTAATTTATATTTTGAAATTTGAAAAATAGATTTCAAAATCTTACCTTGGCATTGAGTATAAAGCCTCCACAAGATCGGCAGCCCTTTTCAAAATAATTTCCTTTTGTAGTTTTTCTGGATCTCCGGGATGGCGGGGTATTAATTTTTGCAAACGTTGGAAACCATAATCAATGGTGGGTTCATTTAAAGCTAAAAAGAAGGAAGAAAATAACAAAAAATTTAATTAATTTTATTTATAAAAGAATAACCAGTCAAAGAAAGAAATCGATCTGGTGATCCCTAAGCTTTAAAGCTAAAGGTGGAAGGCCACTTAACAAATTACAAAAAATGTGAACAAAAACTGATTTATTAGTAAATTAAAAGCACAATGAGACATAAATCGATCTGGTGATCCCTAAGCATTAAAGCATAAGGTGGCAGGCCACTGAACAAATTAAAAATTTGTAAACAAAAAATGATTTATTAGCAAATTAAAAGCACAATGAGACAGAAATCGATCTGGTGATCCCTAAGCATTAAAGCTAAAGGTGCCAGGCCACTGAACAAATTACAAAAATGTTAACAAAAATGATTTTTTTAGTAATCTAACTAATAAATGATGTTCTTTAATAGATCTTCATTCAGATTCAAAGCTCGGAGGGACCTTCCACCTTTAAATTAATTATTTTTTTTATTAATTTTTCTTGTTCTACTTACACACATAAACAAAACGACCCGGTGAACCCTTACAAAACTGTTTACTCTTATACGATAGGGTAACCTCAACAACTCCCGGTATATGTCGAGGTGGGGTCTGTACGCGTATGGCATGCGATGTGATCAATTCACTCCAAACCAACATTGTACCGAATACCACCTGGAGGCCATCAAAGAAATTATCACCAACAATGATGACAGTAGCGCCACCTGTTGTCCAACCCTCACTGGGTGATATGGCTTTGATGCAGGGTGTGGCCACGGGTAAGGGCGGATAGAGACCTGAAAATTGAAAAGAAGAAAATATTTAATTAAAATTTCCAATTAAAAGGGAACACTTTTGTGTGTGTGTGTTTTAGTATGAGGGGAAGTATGTATGCCAATTGTAAGGAAAAAATAAAGAATTAAAATAAAACTACACAAAATGTACTTTACGTTACGTCATGGACTAATTACTACTAAGCTAACTAATTAACAAACTATAATCAGCTGATTTCTGACTGAACTTTTGATTTCTTGTTATAATTCAATTTTTGCACAGAAAAATTTCGGAAATGGAGTGCGTTTTGTGTGAAATCGTATGCAGCATCTCCTAAGAAGAAAATAGAAATTCTCAGTATCACTAAAATACATTTTTGGACGATTTTATGTCAACAATTTAAAAAGAAAATATTTTTGATTTTTTGTGCTCCTTAAAGTATGCAGGGATTTTGTCAATAAATTAACAACAACCTTGTTATATTTTTGCAGGATTTTACTGAGGACCCCTTGAAGAAAAAATAGAAATTGCAAGCTTGGCCTATATCAATTCCTTAGACGATTTTACCTCCCAAAAAAGGAGAAAATAATATTTTTGAATTTAAGTCTCCTAAAAGAAGGCTGTGATTTAGCCATTTTATCCCCAATAAAATCCCTGTATTTTTACATAATCTTGTTGAGGACTGCCCTGGCAGAAAATAAAAATTCGGATATGTTCGTAACTATTCGTTTGTCGACTTAATTTTATGAAAATTAAAAATGATGTTTTTTTATGATTTTCAGACTCCTAAAAGTATGTGGAGATTTCGTCACTAAAATTGCCTTAAAATTACAGATTTTTTGCAGAATATTACAGAGGAGACCTGGAGGAAAAAATAAAAATTCTGAATTGGTCGAAATCATTGTGATTTTTGATGTTATTTCGCAAATTCAAAAAAATTATGAATTTTATAATTTAAAGACACCTAAAAATATGCTACGATTTAGTCATTAAAATGTTTCCAAAATGTCCGATTTTTTGCAGAATATAAATAAGCGGCCTTCGAAGAAAAAATAGAAATTCTGAAATTCGATGTCATTTCTCAAATTAAAAAAATATGCCTAAAATATAATATAATCCTAAAATTATGCTACGATTTTACTCTATTTTAATTTCTTTTAGCAATCAGCTGTTTTTTAAAATGCAACTCTATTTTCTAATATCGACTATTCAAATTAAAATTAAAACAAAAAAATAATTTTTAATGGAAATTTTGATGTACAGACCATCATAGGTACTGTCAGGCGCAAGGGGATGTCCCGTTATGGACAGGGAGTGATTGCCTGTACCTTCCGTGGTATCCAAACGTTTGGCACGCCGGCCATGTTTTGAGTTATTGTGCACAAACATATTATCCGAAATGGCCAGCAGAGGGCCCTCCACGCTCACCTGGGTGGAAATGACAACCTGTCAAAAAAAAATTAAATTAATAATTTTTTTTTTAATTAAAATAATTTTTTTGATAACATACCTGAAATCTTCGCATATCTCGTGGATTGCCAGCATTTTTCAAACAATTTTGATTACACTTTAAAAAGAATTTCAAAAAGAAGCTGTAAAGAGAGAAACAAACAATAACAATTAGTTTTGACATTTAAAGCAAGACGTTTAAGAGGCTCTTAAAAACTGTCATAATATTTTAAAGGGGGGCATACACGATGTACATAAAAAATAATTTGACACCCTAAATTGTAATAATGAGTTGTTTTTTCTTTGAAATCTTTAAAATTTATTACCTTAACAAAAAAAGAAAAAAAATTATCTATTTTTTTCAGAGGGTAACAAATTTCCATACAGCCCAGTCCATAAAAAATACACAGTGAAAGACAAAGAGGGGGAATATATGCAAATGTAACATGTGAGAATGGTAATCGAATTTGTTGTATGTTTGTTAAGTTAGTTTAGTATTCAAATTTCAAATTTTTTTTTTGTGTTTCGAACATCCAGCCAATGTTTGTAATACGATATAGCAGCAACAACAACAAAAGACAATAAAATGAGAATCCTTGTCACTCATCCTTTCCCTTGCGCCGGACAACACACACACTCACACAGGCAGACAGACAGATAGACAACTGTTATGATCTAAAGGTTTTTTGTGCATCTCCCCCCATCCCCTTTTCCTCTGGTTTACTCTAGGGAGAAATTTTCCCTTTTTTATTGTTGTTTCAAATCACTGAGAATTTTTTCCAAGGTTCGGAAAAATCATTTGAAGTGCCTCTGAGATTTAGGGTACTTAGAGACAATTAGCTGGCCAAAGTATCACTTTTTTTCGTGTGTGCGAGTGTCATATGATATGAAGTGTTGATTTAAATAATATGTCATTTTGAAGTAGCCCAAAATATTAGTTTTTCAATATTTATCAAGAAATGTAATGAAAAATATGAGATAATAAAAAATATGACATGCCAGCTGATGACCCCAGAGGCATTAAAAAAATTTTAATATTTTAGGGATAATATTTAAAAGGTTCCAGGAAATTTGAAAAAAAGAAATAAAAATTGAGAAGAAATGATTTTTTTTTTGACAAGATACACTTGTTCCCGTACTCAAAAAGCGGAATATTTTTTTTTAAAAATATTTCTAAAAAATATTTTTAATAAAATCTACACATATTTCAGAAAAATATCTTTATAGAAATCTATGCTTGCTGATAATTTCAAAAATATTTTTAAAAAAATATTTATATAGAAATCTAAGCTTGTTGATAATTTCAAAAAACATTTCTTAAAAATCTGCACTTGTTGACACATAAAAAAATATTTTAAAATCCAAGCATGTTGATACTTTAAAAATATGTATTTTTAAAAGATGACGCTCGTTGATGCTTAAAAAAATATTTAAAAAAAATCAACTATATATTATTAAAAAATGCTTAAAAATCCTTTTTATATATTTAAATTAACATTTTGCCACATGAAAAAAAATTATTTTTAAAATAATTAAATTTTGTGGCATTTTGATGTTTTTTTTTTTAAATCTCTGCTTTTTTATTTTAATTTCTTATGCTATTTTGATTTAAAAAAAATCAAGATTTTTATCATAAAACATGAGAAATTTATTGCCTAACAATTTCCACAATTTGTTATTAAGTTTAATTGCCTTTTAATTCCATTAAATAGCTCTAATATCAAAATGGACAAAAAACGACCTACAGATCCCATTTTATTGCTTGTCTAATGAAAGCTCTCTTCCCACACAAAGAACAGTTTCAATGACATTCACCTGTAAACATGACAAACAGTTAAGCCAAGGCGGCGGCTTAGCAAATTTACATGAGTGAGCAAGATAGAGAGAGAGAGTAACGGTACGAAACTTCAACGTCAAAAACAATTGATGGAACCAGAATAAAAACAAACAATAAACCGCTGCTTAATTCAAATCCAGTCTTGTCCAATGTAAGCTCTCTTCCCACAGAGAGAGAGAGAGAGAGTTGCAATGATATGCAAATGTAAACAAAACAAAGGATGACAGTCAAACCCAAGCGGCGGCTTATTAAATTTATGTGAGAGAGAGTAACGGGAGAGATAATTCAAAAGGAGAAACGATTAATGGAAACAAAGAGTAAACCGCTATTTAATTCAAAGGCAGACATGTCAAGTGTAAGCTCTCTTCTCACACAGCGAGAGTTACAATGATATGCAAATGTAAAGAAAAGAAAGGATGAGTAAACAGTTAAACCAAAGCGGCGGCTTATCAACATTATGTGAGAGAGAGAGAGAGTAACGGAGAGAGAGTTCAAAAGAAGAAACGATTAATGGAAGTAAAGAGTAAACCGCTATTTAATTCAAAGCAAAGTTGAACAGAACTTAATTGAGAGTAAACGTACCAAAGCAAAAATTAGAGATTTTTAATCATCGAAAATGACTTAAATTAAAAATATATTATTTATGCAGAATAACTGGTATAAATATTGCAATCATTTCCGCTATCGTACTATTTTGTGCATTAGTGATTCAAAGCCAGACATGTCAAATGTAAGCTCTCTTCTCATACAGCGAGCATTACAATGATATGCAAATGTAAACGAAACAAAAGGAGGAAAAAAACAGTTAAACCAAGGTGGCGGCTTATCAATATCACAAGAGTGTGGGGAATTAATTGGGAGAGATAATTTAATGTAGGAAACGATTGAGGGAAACAAAATAAAGACAGAGAGTAAATCGCTATTTAATTTAATTCTGTTTACATTTAGAGTTGTATATATTTTAAATTTATTAAATAAAAAACCTTTTTAAAATTATTATATAAAATATATAATATAAAATATATATTCAAAAATTATCTTTTTAGAAAATAATATATTTTTTAACATCTGTCTATTATTCTCTCATTGTTTCAAAAAATACCCAATTTATTTCTTAGGTGTCAATCGACACTAATAAGTGATTTACTTGTAATACTTCCTAAAAACAAAAAAAAAAAACAAAGCCAATTACAAAAACAACAACAACAACGTAAGAAACGTCATCATTATTTATGTTAATTTAAACTCAATGCACGTTTTTTTGTTTTGTTTTTCTTTTTTGTTGCCTTTTGTCAAACGATTTATTACAGTTATACGTAATTGCTGACAAATGTCAATTTCCTGCAGAGAAAGGCCTACAGACAGACACAACACGGTGAAAAAAATCTCTCCCCATCCAAACTCTCTGTTGGCATCCTGTGGTGTAGTTTATATGGGCACTTGAGCAAAAAGTGTCAACACAATTTTTGAGAACAAAAATTAGACAGACAAACACACAAACAACAACAAATCCCTCTTAATTTCATTTGTATATCTTGTGTGTGTTTTATTATAAAAATGATCTGGCCAAACACTTCCGTTTTTGCTCATTTTGACAAAAAGGGAGTGAGTGAGAGAAAGGGAGAGTGTGTGTGCGTGCGAAAATCAGGGATGCTTCTCAGCTTCCCCTTTTTATGTTATTGCTGCTAATACATCACTGGGAATGGGCATTACATTTGTTGGACATTGCAAAACTTCTTCATGTTTTTTTACTATTTTAAATGATGATAGGCTGTTGTTAGATGTTGTTTTTGTTGTTGGATAAAAGAGGACCAGCGTATCAATGGCTGGGTGTCTGGCCACCCGCTGTTTTATATTTTTGTTAAGCATTTGTTGTTTATTTTTTTTTGTTTCTGCTACAAATGGGGAGTTTTTCCCGTTCGTTCTCCATAACCTTTAGGCAAATTTATTTATCCGTGTGAATTCAATTTGTCGCCCTGGGGTTTATTAATGGGTGCACTTGATATAGTCCTTACTATAAGGCTATGCCGTAATAAAAACAACAACAACAAGGAAATGACACCAACCAACTGAGATATCTCTGTCTAAACGTATGCTATTGTTTTGCTATCCTTCGATACCGACGTATGTACGTATTTATTTACGTGTCTAGTAGCCAAGTGTAAATAACTAATTGCCCTACGGCAAACATCTGTTCGATTTATTTCAGCCGACTGGCCTTAAGTTAGGGAAAAATAAAGGGAAACGAAAAAAAAATGAAAACTATGGAAAGAAAGGTTTGATTTTTGTAAAAAAACGGAGGCATTTGACATTTACGCATTGCAATAAGAAAAAGAACAGCAGAAGCTAAAAGTTAGGTTAGAATTTAAAATGTTAGGTTAGGAGTCATTTTTTTGTATGTCAAAAGGTAAACGATAAATTAAAGTAGGATATGAGAATGAGAATGAGTTAAAAGAGCCTGTTTGAAAGTGGCATTTTAAATTCATATTTGGAAATTAATATATTAATCAGCTGATTTATTAATTATTCATATTTAGGGTTCTATAGTTCGACTTGTTATTATTTCATTAATAGACCTAATTTTTACAATTTTTTTCTAATTTTTAGTTAAAATACTGATTTCAAAAAAAAAAAATATTCCGCGTTTCTGCATTAATTTAATTTTTTTTAATTTAATATTTAATTATTTTAATATATTTTACATTTTATATTTTTCAATTTAATATTTTCTTTATTCAAAATTCTTGAGGTTTGCCAAAAAACGACCTACAGATCCCATTTTATTGCTTGTCTAATGACAAGTCACACACAAAGAACAGTTATAATGACATTCACCTATAAACATAACAAAGGATGACAAACAGTTAAGCCAAGGCGGCGTCTTATCAAATTAACACGAGTGAGAGAGAGAGAGAGAGTAACGGGTGATGGAAACATAACAAAAACAAACAGTAAACCGCTAATTAATTCAAAGCCAGTCTTGTTCAGTGTAAGCTCTCTTCACTCAGAGAGAGAGAGAAAGAGTTTTAATGATATGCAAATGTAAACAAAACAAAGGATGACAAAACCGTTAAACCAAAGTGGCGGCTTATCAAATTTACGCGAGTGAGAGTAACGGGGAGAGAATTCAAAAGAAGAAACGATTAATGGAAACAAAGTGTTAACCGCTATTTAATTCAAAGTCAGACATGTCTAATGTAAGCTCTCTTCTCACATAGCGACAGTTACAATGATATGCTAATGTGAACAAAAGAAAGGTTGATTAAACAGTTATAGCAAAGTGGCGGCTTATTAAATTTATGTGAGATAGTAACGGGGAGAAAATTCAAAAAGAAGAGGTTTGCCATTAAATTTTTATATTTCAAACCCTCATTCCTCTCCCAACACCTCTTCAATTTAATATTAGTTGAATGTGAATGTGACTTGGGTCATTAGATTGCACTTTTAATTAGAATGCTGACATAAAACCGGCGGGTGAAAAAAAAAAACTGGGTAACTATCATTCAAATAATTGGCCGGCAATTATACTTTAACTTTTTTTGTCATTCTTTTGAATACCATGCATGGTAACAGGAAAAATAATTCCGAGAAATTTTTGTGGGTGGAAATAAAATGAGGAAGGTATGAAAGGTTGGGAATTTTGTAAGCTAAAAAATCCCAAAATTTCAAATTTCAAACTCAAAAATTAATAAAAAAAAATACTTCTATTTATATTTTTTCTAAAAAAAATATTCTGAATAACATAATTGAGCCTCCTGTAGGATATATCCTTTGAGTTTGACTGTGTGTTTCTCTACTTCAAATGAAAAGTTAATTCTGAGCCTTCTGGCCCTTCAAATATTTATAGTTGTTATTCACAAGCCATAGAGCCGTTGACCACATGCAAATATGACAAACAAAAAACAAAATTGACAGGTAGAGTGAGCGAGACAGCAGTTCGTGGTCATCCTTTAACGTCTATGTCCGTCCGTTTTGTTATGTTCACAGGTTATTCATTTTTTTTTTTTGACCATAGTATTATTTGCATTTTATTAAAGTCAATTTTTTTCTGCATAGTTTTCTAAACAAAATAGACAGAGAGGGAAAAGTAAGGGAGGACAGTTATGTTGATAGTATCTCTGCCACATTCTCTCTCTCCCTCCTCTCCTGGTTTTTTGATATGCATAAAGTGTATGTTGACAAAATGCTCTGCCATTATTTAAACGGCAAATATTTAATAATAATACTAGCTAGCAGTGCAATATCAACAACAACAATAACAACAACAACAACAATAACATAGTGTCTATCCTTTACAATCTCTTTACTGATAGCCCACACACGCCCTCTCTCTCCCCCATAACAGTTTCTCTCCCCATAACTGTTTCTCTCCCCATAACGGTTTTCCTGTGAAAGCAGGAAAAATGCATTTAGAAAATTAAAAAATTTTTGCAAAGCAACAAAAACAAGAAGGAAACACACGCCAAAAACACAACCACAAGAAGTCAGCTGAAAAGTTTTGTCATCATTTAAAGCGATTACGACGCCACGTTATGGTCACGCGATATGCACTTCAATATATGTTTATTTAAATAAGAGCAAAATAAATTTGTGGGAGAGTATGGGGCACAGAGAGATAGGGAGAAAGAGAGAGAAGGGGAGCACGTTAAATAATGATGACAAAACTGTTTCGTGTTACACATATATCCTTGCCAATTATTTAGGTAGCGGAATATGCAATGCATTCGATTAAATTGTGAATTGTGTTGATATGGAATATGGAACATGCACGAACACACAGGCTTAGAAAAGAACAAATTCAAGTGCTTTTGGAGTAAATTAGTATTTTGTAATAAATAAATATAGGGGGACGTAGGGTGTGAAGTCGAAGACCAGGCTTATTTTGGTCCCTCTGTCTATTTTCATCACCCGATGAAATAGTGAGTTAATATGGGCCGTGAGTTTACCCATAAGAACTATAAAAAATAGGTTGATGCCATGAAACGAAACGTGAATTTGGCTGCGGATTTATGGTTAACCGTAGAATAAAAGACCTCGTCTTCAGATTCCCTCCAGTAGATGAGCGAATTGCTATAATCCGCATAAAAACGAAGTTCTTCTACATCAGTCCCATTTGCGCCCATGCTCCGACCAAAGACAAAGACGAACAGCCCGAAGACATATTTTACGAGCGTCTAGGAACATCACGAAAGCACTCCTTGTCCCGATAATAATATAGAAGTGGCAGAGAATTGCCCATTCTCTAAAAACTGCAGTAAAAGCACTGCACTTGGGTACCAAAGACCACCATCAAGAAATCCGTGGTACGATCAGGAGTATCGTAATGCTACTGATATGAAAAACGCACCGTATAGGGCAACCCTGCAGACAGTAGCAACACGTAATGTGATGGAGAACTATCGCGGGAAAAAGGAGAGAGGAGAAACGTATTTTCAGAAAAAAAGAAGAAAGAACAAGAAAAACGCGAGCGTAAGCAAATCGAGATTTACAGGAGGAGTCAGAATGGAGTCCGAAAATTCTACCCACGGGTAAAACACCAAACCGTAGACTTTGGTGCAGGTACATCCTCCTGTAGAGATAAAGAAGGAAACCTGGTGACAGATTTAGACAGCGTGCTGAGGATCTGGAAGGACCATTTTGAAAAACTTCTGGTATTAAATAGTAGCGGTGAAGAGGATACCCCAGAAGAAGGAAACCTGGTGACAGATACAGACAGCGTACTGAGGATCTGAAAGGAGCATTTTGAAAAACTTCTGGTATCAAATAGTTGCGGTGAATAGGATACCCCAGAACCAATAATAGATGACGGTATAGAGTGTATACCAACTAGCCAAGATGTAGTCAGAATAGCAATCAATCGGCTGAAGAATAATAAAGCAGCCGGTGTCGATGGGGTACAAGGCGAACTATACAAGACTGGTGGTCAGCTGCTGATTAGGAGCATGCATCAGCTGATTTGTATCATTTGGCTAGAAGAATGCATGCCCAATGATTGGAACCTCAGCATCCTGTGTCCCGTGCACAAAAAAAGGAGACAATACGATATGTGCCAACTATAAAGGAATAAGTCTCCTTTCCATCGCATATAAAGTGCTATCCAGGGTGCTGTGTGAACGACTGAAGCCAATGGCCAATGACATTATTGGACCATACCAATGCGGTTTCAGACCTGGCAAATCAACCATTGATCAGATTTTGACTCTGAGCCTAATCCTGGAAAAAACTCATGAAAAACACATCGACACATTCCCTGGTCCCTGGTCATGACATTAAAATTCTGCTAGGCGATTTTAAGGCAAAAATCGGAAGAGAAAATATCTTTGGGCCTATTCTTCGACTATAAAGCCGCATTTGACAGCCCTATCCGTTCAGAGGTGTTTAAAGCCATATCTACATTCGGCATTCATGAAAAATTAATACGCCTATGCAGGATAACTTTAAATGACACAAGATTAGCAGTTAAAATCGGAAAGGACCTATCGGAGCCCTTTTAATGCCGAACGAGGATTCAGACAAGGTGACAGTTTGTCGTGTGACCTTTTTATCCTGCTGCTGGAAAAGGTAATACGAGAGGCAAAAGTGAACAGAAATGATACTTTGTACACCAAACAACATATGTTACATCGATGACATCGACATAATGGGTCGAACACTGAGAGCGGTAACAGCCACCTTTGAACTGAAATTGAAAAGGAGTCTGCCAAAGTGGGTCGGGCAGTAAACGGCGAGAAGACCAAACTGATGGTAACAACGCGCAAGACGTCCGGTAGACTCGGACCAACTATGGAACTTGAGAACTACAGCTTCGAGGTAGTCAAATATTTTATATATGTACCTTGGTACCGCCGCCACAAATAAAACGAATGACATCAGTTTTGAAATTCGGGGAAGGATAGTGATGGCCAACAGATGGTCTGAGCAAGCAAATAAATTTATTGTTAATACCGATCTAAAGTTCTGAGATATGTCAATTGAAAATATTCGATATTTTTTTATTAAGAGTTAAATGTTTAAACATTAAATATTAAACATCGGATTTTTATATCATATCTCCCTCTTCCTCTAATTTCCCCATTCCCCAACAAAAATTATTTGATGGCCATCTGGTCACCACTACTTTTCCGCAAACAAAAAACAATAACCCTCTCCTTGTGGATTCCCAATACCCTAGCCTCTACATAACTAATTTCTATGTTAAGAAGTACCTTTTTTCACAACAACACGGATACACCAACTTTAATGACATTAAAATCCAACATCAAAGCCTAGCCTTCGAAAGCTTCAATATCGAACCGGCCGAACACACAGAAAAACTTGCTCCAGAAAACTCCCATCATTTTAAAGTCAACAAGCGTTCGAACGATGGCAAAAAAATTCAACCGAACACAAAGGGCTTTCTTTACATGACGAAACCACACACCGTGAAATACGAAACAATAAATACAACAACAGTAGCAGCAGCAACAACAACAGCAACAACATCGAAAACATTAATGCAACAGTGGTGAATCCTTAAATTCATTTAATTCTTGAACTCACACGATGCACGCATATTTTCATCGCCCCATAAAACATCGGAATAATTTCAAGAGTCGGTCGCCTCGTTGACTGACTTCCAAACCATCGTCCAGCAAACACAAGGGAAGCATGAAAAAAAAACAACCGAAAAAACCGACGACCGATTGGGCTGAAAAGAAAAAACGCCAAGGCAAAAGTGTCGCCTAAGTTGTAGTTACTTGAAAACCGGGAACAACTAACAAATCATAAAAACAACAACAACAGCTTCCAGGTTGGAGCTTGACAAAAATTGGTTTAGTTTTTTTTTTGGGTTCCGATCTTTATATCGGTGACACTCAAAAAGATCAACACTACTCAACTTAAAGTAGATCATGATCAGGTTAGGTAGATGAGGGAGGGAGGTGGAGGAATGATTCCAAAAGGGCTCCAACTACCTTGGAGTGGCATAATTTGAAATTCGCTTGTTGTTGGCTTGAAACAATTGCTCGCACACACACACACACTCACGGAGAGAGACAGGAGGCCCACAAAACAAATTCATCAATAAAACATGTGCAACAAAAACAACAGCAACAGCAACAACAACACCAAATGGCTAGAGTTCCTTTCGGGTGCAGGAAAACCCTAGTAAAAATCTCCATCATCATGATCATCATCCTGATTGTGGTCATTGTTTTTTGGCAAGTCAAGGCAGTTATGATGATGGTAGTTTTTTCTTGTGTTGTAGTTGTTGTTGTTGTCGCTGCAACTACGACTTTGATTGTGCGACGACGGCACGGCATATGTTGTACAACATGAAAAGCTGTTGGTTGTGAAGGATGGCTTGGTGGACTGACTGACTGACTGGGTTTGATTGATCTGTATAACGAAGGCTTCTGCACATTAGTAACTATCTCTTTTAGCAAAAAAAGAAGAAGAAGAAGAAGCAGAAAAAACAACAACAACAAAAACAATGAAAGCCCAAAATGTCATACGAAATCAAAAGCCTAATAATTTTTTGGGTGACTGTGGACAGTGGTGGCAGGGAATATTTTTTTGAAATTAATTTTTATTAAAAAAAATTAAAACAAAAAATGAAAAAAAATAAAATATACAAAATAAATAAATAAATAATGCTCTCTGAGAATTTTTTATACCTATTATTTATTAATGAAAATTATTTCCCTAAAATTTAATCATTTTTAGACTATTTTTTTCTCCGCTAATTTTAAAGTTTATTTTTTTTATATATAAGAAAATAAATGAAAATGGCAACTCTGGGAATTTTTATTTTTACTCAGAAATGTCTTCTATCATACTCAATTGAAATAAATATTCTTAAAATTATTTTGTTACTATTTATAAGGTGTTTTCTTAATTTCATATTAATAATTTCTGAGACAATTTGTATTTTTTTAATTTTTTTTATAAGAAAATAAATGAAAATGGCAACTCTGGGAATTTTTATTTTTACTCTGATATGTCTTCTATCATATTCAACTGAAATAAATATTCTTAAAATTATTTTGTTACCATTTAAAGGTGATTTTTTAAATTTTTAAGGTGTTTTTTTAATTCCATGTGAATAATTGCTGAGACAATTTTGATTTTTTATTTTTTTATATAAGAAAATAAATGAAAATGGCAACTCTGGGAATTTTTATTTTTTCTCTGATATGTCTTCTATCATATTCAATTGAAATAAATATTCTTAAAATTATTTTGTTACTATTTATAAGGCTTTTTTAATTTTTAAGGTGTTTTTTTAATTTCATATTAATAATTTCTGGGACAATTTTCATTATTTTAATTTTTTTATATAAAAAAAATAAATGAAAATGGCAACTCTGGCAATTTTTATTTTTTCTCTGATATGTCTTCTATCATATTCTACTGAAATAAATATTCTTATTTTTTTTTTGTTGCGGTTTTAAAATATTTTCTTAAATAAAATTAATAATTTCTGATGTAATTAAAAAATATTAATTTTTTAATATGTAAAAATAAGGTGATTTGGCAACTCTGGGAATTTCTATTTTTTTGCCTGATATGTGTTCTACCATATTCAATTGAAATAAATATTCTTGAAATTCTTTTGCTTTTATTTGGAAATATTTTCTTAATTGAAAAATAATAATTTCTGAAAAAAATAAAAATAAATTTTTTTGTATAAGAAAATAAATTGATTTGGCAACTCTGGGAATTTCTATTTTTTCTTTGACATGTCTTCTATCATACCCAATTGAAATAAAAATTCTTAAAATTATTTTGTTATGATTTAGAAATATTTTCTTAATTGAAAAATAATAATTTCTGAAAAAAATAAAAATAAATTTTTTTGTATAAGAAAATAAATTGATTTGGCAACTCTGGGAATTTCTATTTTTTCTCTGATATGTCTCCTATCACACGCAATTGAAATAAAAATTCTTAAAATTATTTTGTTATGATTTAGAAATATTTTCTTAATTGAAAAATAATAATTTCTGAAAAAAATAAAAATAATTTTTTTTTGTATAAGAAAATAAATTGATTTGGCAACTCTGGGAATTTCTATTTTTTCTCTGATATGTGTTCTATTATATTCAACTGAAATAAATATTCTTGAAATTCTTTTGCTATTATTTGGAAATGTTTTCTTAATTGAAAAATAATAATTTCTGAAAAAAATAAAAATAAAATGTTTTTGTATAAGAAAATAAATTGATTTGGCAACTCTGGGAATTTCTATTTATTCTCTGATGTGTCTTCTATCATATTCAATAAAAATTATTAATCTTAAAATTATTTTTGTATTATTTACAAATATTTTTTTTTAAATAAAAATTTTAATTTCTGATGTAAATAAAAATATATATTTTTTTTATATGAAAATAAGTTGATTTGGCAACTCTGGCAATTTTTATTTTTTGCTTAAGATGTTTTCTACAATAAATAAATGAAATGCATTTTTTTAAAATTATTTTATTATAAGTTTTAAGGATTTTATAATAAAAATTAATAATTTCTAAAATAATCAAAAATAAAATCAAAAAACAAAAATATTTTTATATATGAATATAAAGTTATTTGGCAACTCTGAGAATTTTTATTTTTTGTCCGATATGTCTTCTATCATAAACAAATAGAAAAAATATTTTTAAAATTAGTGTGAAGATTTAAAATATTTATTTTTAATTTTCATTTTTTTTTGTATTTTTTGGGTTATTTTTTATTTTGTCCTGTAAAGACAATCAAATGCATCGATATGGCAACTTTACGAATTTTTATTTTTTGCCTAGCATCTGTTCTTTCATATACATGTAAAATTTTTAATGTGTGTGTGCACTTTATTGTTTAATGTGATTTAATTAAAAAATATTTTTTTTCGTAAAAAAATATTTTATGTAAGAGTGACAAAAAAAATTAATATGGCAACTCTTTTAAATTTATTTATTATTTTTTTTTTTAATTTCAAAACTCTGTTCTTGTAATTAATCAAATGCCATGTGAATTTAGTTTTTTTGCATAACATTTTTTAATTTTTAAGCAAATAAGTCCCTCTTTAAAAAAAAAGAAAATCCGCAAAACAATTCCCTTAACAAATTTGCTTGGGACCACTGTAAAGAAAAAAAAACCAACTGTCCATTCCAGTCACTCACTCACCACATAAGCATTGCTGACTGACTGTCACTGTGACATTTAGTCATTTTGAGTGGCTGTTGATTTTAACAATTGGTTAACTTTGTTTTTTTTTTGGGCCTTCGCCGCTGGTTAGCCTGGGGTGACAAGTCTCCAAGCCAAAACCATCAAAGAGGCAGTGTGGCCAATACTGTGTGTGTGTGAGTGTGTGTTCGTTTGACCAACATTATTTATGCGAAATTTTGCCATCAACAATCGATCGTTTCAGATCCAACGACCGATCGCATCATCATCATCAACATCTAAGTGGCAGGGACCTCCACTGAAGTTTGCGCTTTACGCGCTATTTGCAACACTACTCTACATGAACATAGATCAAATCACTAAATCGCCACCGGATCGGCATAATAATAAAAGTGCCATTGTTTTGGGAGGGAGAGGATAGGATGTTTGGCAAGTGGGGGAGGAGAGGGGAGGTTCGCTCAGCCAAAAAGATTGATTTGATGTTAAAAAGTGGCGGATCACAACAATGGTTTCGGATTTAAGGATCATGTAGGCATGTAGGCCACTTCCTACATGCTGCGGGGATTATAACATGTGTGTTGTGTGCTGTATGTTGGTATACATAAATATGTATGTTCGTTCGGAAGGTATGTATGCATGCCGGCATGCCGGACGGCATGGTGTAGCTTATGAATTGTAACGCGTGCTAGATTATAACGAAGTGAATCCTTTTGTTATTTTATGCGAACTTCTTTTGTGTGTAAAATGAATTAATTCACAAAAAAACAACAACAACAAAAATTGTATATTTTTTCTCCTTTCTCTCCATGATCGCGAAGTTTTTTTGTTTTTTGTCGATTTGACTTTGGGGGGTTTCAAAGCTGGCGGCAGCACATCAAAGCTTCCAAAAGTTTTAACTAGGCTAGTTTGGATTGTGTCTAGCCATGGCCAAGGAGTATGTCACAATGTGTGTGTTCGCATGTGTGTGTGTGTGTATGGCTATATGTGTGCTAAGCCACTGTGGTCCCGCAAACTGATTGACGAGTGCTAAGATGCCGCCGACAATCATTTTCAAGTAACGATCACAAAATGATGATGAGGCGAGATGCAATGCGATGCGATGCGATGAGATGGTGCTGATCGTTCAGCATCATCCATATATCCACATCTCCAACATCAAACAAAAAAACTGATCCAACCAAACAGCATGACAAACATGGTCATAGCCACAGAAACTCAGGTTGGATGCTTGGGACAAACTCTTTGACAAACAGAGTTTTCTTTACAAGACCAAAAAACAGAAAAATTGGCTGTTAGTTAGTCGGCTGGTAAAAGTTCAGCTCAAGATGCATATGTCAGGCTTCCACCAAGCTCCTTTAGTAGGCTACCGAACAAACATATTTGGCTACTCATTGGGATTAACCATTTTTGTAGATTTTTTTTAGAAAAAAGGCCCCTTTCAACCTCATCATATTTAATATAACCACCAAGCAAATATATATGTAAGTATGTGTGTGTCTGTATGTGTGCCTACCGCACATATTCGTCAATGTAAATATCGTACCACGAAATTATTATTAACATTAAATATTTTTGAGAAACAACGATCGGCTTCGTTTCGCCAAACAAATAACAATGTAAGCTAACTATGTGAGTGCATATGAGCGTTTGTGTGTGCGTGTGTGTGTGTTTGTGTTATAGAATGTCCCGCCACTAACCACCAACTGTCAATACCAACAAAAGTGATTTTCAATCGTTTTTTTTTTTGAAAACGTGCGACATTCCATAACGTCCAATTGTTGTGATGTTTTATTATTAATCCTGTGACAATTGATGTCCGATGAGGAGGAGGAGGAGGGGTGGGGGATGGGCAAACTAAGGCACAATCACAAATAAAAAATTTACAAAAAAAAAAATTAAAAAAAAAAAAATAAAAAAAATTAAAAAAAAATTAAAAAAAAAATTAAAAAAAAATTTACAAAAATATTGAAAATAAAAAAAATGAGTCCAATTTCCCCAAAAATATCGAAATTTGGGAGGTATCGGTTATATGGGATATACCTTGAAACTTGGTCCAATATTTATAATTTTTATGTAGGAAGATTTGCTAACCTCTGAGAACCCAAAATACTAAATTAGAGGCAATTTGCTTGAAAAATGTACCCAAGCGCCACAAAAATATCGAAATTCGGAAGGTGGTTTTATATGGGAGCTACGCTAAAAACACGACCAATATTGTTAATTTTTGGTAGGAATCTTTGCTACCCCATGATAACTCAAAATAACAAATTACAGGCAATTCCCTTTAAAAATATACCCAAGCTCCACAAAAATATCGAAATTTGCGAGGTATCGATATATGGGGGCTATCATAAAAAGTGAACAAGTACTTATAAATTTTGTTATGAAGAGTTGTTACCCTCTAAGAACCCAAAATATTAAATTTCAGGCAATTCACTTGAAAAAAGTATCCAAGCTCCCCAAAATATCGAAATTCGGAAGGTGGGTTTATATGGGAGCTATGCTAAAAAGTCGTCCAATATTGATAATTTTTGGTAGGAAGATTTGCTACCATATAAGAACCTCATATATCAAATTACAGCCAATTTGGTTGAAAAATGTATCCAAGCTCCCCAAAATATCGAAATTCGGAGGGTCCCTTTATATGGGAGCTATGCTTAAACGACGACCAATTTTGATAATTTTTGGTAGGGAGATTTTCGATGGAAAAACGATCCACAAAAATCTAAAAATATCGAAATTCGGATGATACCTTTATATGGGATCTTCTCTAAAAAGTCGACCAATTTTGACAATTTTTGGTAGGGAGATTTGCTACCCCATGTGAACCCAAAATAACAAATTACAGACAATCCGATTGAAAAATGTGCCCAAGAACCTCAAAATACCGAAATTCGGAAGCTACCTTTATATATGAGCTATTCTAAATAGTCAACCAATATTGTTAATTTTTGGTGCGAAGATTTTTTACCCAATGAGAACCCAAAATACCAAATTTCAGATAATTCGGTTGAGAAATGTGTGCAAAAATCTAAAAATATCGAAATTCGGAAAGTACCGTTGTATGAGAACTAGTCTAAAAAGTAGGCCAATTTTGATTATTTTTGGTAGGGTGATTTGTTACCTCATGATAACCCCAAATGCGAATTTACAGTCGATTTGTTTAAAAATCACCAACATCTCTACAATATCGAATAATGGAGGGTTCGGTTATATGGGGCCAAAACATCGACCGATTTTAATTATTTTTGGTATGAAGCATTGCTATCCATTGAGAACCCAAAATACCAAATTACAGCCAATTCGGTTGAAAATCGCGCCCAAGCTCCCCAAAATATCGAAATGCGGAAGGAACCTTTATATGAGGACTAACCTAAAAAGTAGACCAATATTTTTAATTTTTGGTAGGGAGATTTGCTACCCAATGAGAACCCCAAATATCAAATTACAGTTTATTCGGTTAAAAAACGTGCCCAAGAACCCCAAAGTACCGAGTAATGAAGGGTTTGAATTTTAATAATTTTTGGTAGGGAGATTTACTGCCCCAAGAGAACCCCAAATACCAAATTACAGGCAATACCCAATGAGAACCGAAAATACCAAATTGCAGCCAATTCGGTTGAAAAACGTTCCAAAAATATCTCAAAATACCGAAATTCGGAAGGTACTTTAAATAGAGCCTAACCTAAAAGTAGACCAATTTTAATAATTTTTGATAGGGCGATTTTCTACCCCATCAGAACCCCAAATATCAAATTACAGTTGATTCGGTTGAAAATCGAGGCCAAGCTCCCCAAAATACCAAGTAATGAAGGGTTCGGTTATGTGGGACCTATACCAAAAAGTGATCCGATTTTAATAATTTTTGCTAGGAAGACTTGGTACCCATTGAGAACCAAAAATACCAAATTCCATTCGATTTGGTTGAAAATCCCAACCAAGCTCCCCAAAAATACCGAAAATCGGAAGGTACTATAAAGTAGATTAATATTGATAATTTTTGGTAGGGCGATTTGCTACCCAATGAGTACCCAAAATACCGAATTAAAGACAATTTGGTTGAAAAACGTGTCCAAGAACCCCAAAGTACCGGGTAATGAAGGGTTCGATTATGTGGGACCTATACCAAAAAGTGATCCGATTTTAATTATTTTTTGATAGGAAGATTTGGTACCCATTGAGAACCCAAAATATCAAATTTCATTCAATTTGGTTGAAAATCCCAACCAAGCTCCCCAAAAAAATACCGAAGTTCGGAAGGTACCTATATGTGAGAACTTCTCTAAAAAAGTCAAATTTTTTGTTGTGAAGATTTAGTGCCCAATGAGAACACAAAATACTAAATTTCAGGCAATTTGTTTGAAAATCACGCCCAAGCTCCCCAAGAGATATCGAAGTTCGGAAAAATTTTAAGTTTAAAAATTAAAAAGTTATTTATTTTTTTTTTGCTTCCCCATCCCTGCTGTCAATAATAATCTACACTTAAAGGATGTTTTTTTTCGTTGTTGTTGTTTTTTTCGTTTTTGTTGTTGTTGCTCTGATGTAGTGCGACCGACGGTGGCATTGCCACATATCTGCACATTTCAAAACGAGATCATTAAAAAATATATAAATATAGCTGCGAAAATATGTTCGCGTTGCATAGTGGACAAGAAGAAGAAGAAGAAGAAGTCTCCCCTCGAAGGAGATGTGGCCGAAGAAAACAAAGATGAGCCACTCACTCACTCACTTAACTACACGACCATCGTTCGGCATTGTCATTATGTGTCTACATTGCACATTGACACATTCACAAACTTGGACAATTTGCAAAATGAGTAGCCAAGAAAAAAAAATCGACAACAACAACGATAAACGTTGTTAACAAGCGGTAGCGGACAGCAACAACAAAAACAACACGATAAAAATGCAAGGCAATAATACGCTAAGCGTTAAATTGCCAATCAACAATTATGTGGAAAAAAATTATATAGAAATACGGCTAAGAAGTCTGGTAGTGGGGTCCAGGGGAGGGGAGGAGGGTCGAGAGGTAGTGCGGAGCAGAGTGTGGAGCGGAGTGTGGAGTGGAGGCCTTAGCCTATGAAGTGGTGATGGTGTGTAAAGCACTTAATGTTTTCAAATCAAATCGAATCGTAACGCATCGAGCTGCTGCGAACATTGTTAGCAACTCCGACCCGCATACCAATCGCGAGCTAGCCCGACAGAGAGAGAATAAAACATTTAATTAATATGCCAGTTATGGGATAATTACAAATGTTACTAACATTTGCTAATAGCATCACGTTGGGTAATGAAATCATTAAGTTTTTTCCGATCGATCGATGTTGTTGTTATTGTTGTGGAGGCAAAAAAAATGCAATTACAAATCTAAATCCACCAACGACAAGACAGAAAAAAATGTCATGTCTCGTCTCGACTCTCCATAGACTGAAATGGTTGGCTGGCCGGCTGTCTGTCCTGGTCCGTCTCGTTCCGACTGCGAGCTGCTTGTTAGCCTTAGAGAGGGTATTTTTTGTTGGATTTTTTTTTGCGGACAGACATTTGGTGAGTTAAGTGAAGTATTTAGGTGTTTTTTTTTTAGAATTTCAGATCAGGGCGAGTTTGGGGGGATACGTGTTTGAATGCTATACCCCATGTCCCTTCTCTCCCTCTCTTTGAGTGGAAGGTTCTGAAATCCTCAATTTCCCTGCATCAAGGCTTAAGAAATTTTATTCCGCTATTTTCCATTTTGTTGTTTTATAGAGGTTTTGTTGTTGTTGTTTTTTTTTTGGAGAAGAAATTCTTTTTAAATTTTAACTGGCCTAACCGGCACACTTCAAGCAATTGCCCCGACGACATGCTTACCATATTAGTTGACATCCCTGGAGCAAACATGCCGCATGCAGTACGTTTTCCAATGCGTGCGGCGGCGGCAATTGCTTCATGTTGTTGTTATTGTTGCTGTTGCTGTCCCCACCGCCAAAGACTCAGAAGAAGATGCGGCTAAAAAGCCTCATCATCAGCAGTGGCAGTAACCGCCGTGGTGTGGTGGCAGTTTGAGTCATGAGGACCACCCAAGTGCTGTAATTAGCTAGATTGTCTCAGCATGTCCCATCGTGACAAGGCAAAGCAAGCTACAAACCAACCAACGAAACGACCAACCATTCCACCACTCAAAAGTCTGATGATCTGATTTTGGTTCGGAAGGTTTTTTGTTAAGATTGGATTTTTTTCTGCAGGAGATTGGGTGAAGATGCCACTGCTTTAAGGTATCCGATCATAAAAATTGCCTAGGATTTTTTTACAACAACAGTGATAGAGTTATTAGAGAGGTGGAGGTTTTTTTTCCAAATTTTCATTCGGGTTAAAAAAAACTTGGAAATCCGCAGCGGATCAGAGCGGAATAAAATATTTTGGAGGATTTTCTGCATATTTTTTCCACCCAATTGCCTCTAATTTGGTATTTACCGACCAACCAAACAACCAACCGATCATTCGACCAGTCAAAAGTCTGATGATCTGATTTGGTTCGGGTTTTTTGTTAACATCAGATTTTTTCCAGCAGGAACTTGGGTGCAGATGCTTCTTCGTATCCCACCATAAAAATTTCCTATGATTTTTTATACAACAACAGTGATAGAGTTATTAGAGAGGTGGAGGCTTTTTTTCAAATTGTCATTCGGTTTGAAAAAAAAACATCGAAATCCGCAGCGGATCGAAGTGGAATAAAATATTCTGGGCGACTTTCTTCCTTTTTTTTTAACCCAATTGCCTCTAATTTGGTATTTAAGATTCCCATTGGGTGACAAATATTCCTAGCAAAAATTATCAATAAAAACCTCGAAATCCGCAGCGGATCAGAGCGGAATAAAATATTCTGGAAGATTCCCTGCATATTTTTTTATCAACCCAATTGCCTCTAATTTGGTATTAAAGATACTCATTGATTGGGCGCCAAATATTCCTGGCAAAAATTATCAATAATCGCCCAGGCTTCAGGGTAGCCTCTATATCCCGCAATATTTGGTGTTTTTGGGGATTTGGGCACAATTTGTTAACCAAATAACCTGACATTTGTTATTATGAGTTCTCATTGGGTAATAAATCTGCCCACCAAAAATTAACAATATTGGACGATCTTTCAGGGTAGCTCCCATATAACCGAACCTTCCGAATTTCGAAATTTTGATGATATTGGTCACAGTTTTCCAGCCGATTAGGCTGAAATTTGTATTTTGGGTTCTCATTGGATAACAAAAACATCCTACCAAAAATAATGAATTTTGGTCAAATTTTCAAGACTTTCCGCACCTTCCGAATTTCGATATTTTGAAGATATTGGGCACATTTTTTCAATCGTTTAGGCTGCAATTTTTTATTTTGGGTTCTCATTGGGTGACAAATCTTCCTACCAAAAATTATCCATTTTGGACTAATTTTCAGGGTAGCCTCTATATAACCGGACCTCCCAAATTTCAGTATTTTGGGGGATTTTTCAATCGAATCCCCTGTAATTTGGTATATGAGAATATTATAGGGCAGCAAATCATCATTTGGTTGCAAATCTCTCTACCAAAAACTATCAATATTGGTCGACTTTTTAGGGTAGCTCCCATATAACCGAACCTTCCGAATTTCGGTATTTTGATGATATTGGGCAAATTTTTTTCAATCGCTTAGGCTGCAAGTTGGTATTTTAGGTTCTGATTGAGTAGTAAAACATCCTACCAAAAATTATGAATTTTGGTCCAATTTTCAGGACTTTCCGTACCTTCCGAATTTCGATATTTTGAAGATATTGGACACATTTTTTTCAACCGATTAGGCTGCAATTTTTTATTTTAGGTTCTCATTGGGTGGCAAAACTTCTTACCAAAAATTATGAATTTTGGTCAAATTTTCAGGATTTTCCGGAACTTCCGAATTTGGATAGTTTGAATATTTTGGACACATTTTTTCAACCGGTTAGGCTGGAATTTGGTATTTTAGGTTCTCATTTGGATGGCTAATCTTCCTACCAAAAATTATGAATTTTGGTCTAATTTTCAAAACTTTCCGGACCTTCCGAATTTCGATATTTAGATTTTGGGCGCTTTTTTCAACCGTTTAGGCTGCAATTTGATATTTTAAGTTCTCATTGGTTAGCAAATCTTTCTACAAAAACTATTAATATTGGTCGATATTTCGGGGTAGCTCTCATATAACCGAACCTTCCGAATTTCGGTATTTTGAAGATTTTAGGCACATTTTTTCAACCGATTAGACTGCAATTTGTTATTTTAGGTTCTCATTGGGTGACACAACTTTCTACCAAAAATTATCCATTTTGAACAAATTTTCAGGATATCCTCTATATAACCGAACCTTCCGAATTTCGGTATTTTGGGGAAATTTTTTAACCGAATCGGCTATAATTTGCTATATAAGATTCTAATAGGGCAGCAAATCTTTCTACCAAAAATTATAAAATTTGCCAAAGTTTCAGGGTAGCCTCCATATATTATAACCCTCAAATTTCGATATTTTGCGGGATTTGGGCTTGTTTTTTAATCGAATTGCTTATAATTTCGTATTTTGGGTTCTCACTTGGTGTCAAATATTCCCACCAAAAATTATTAAGATTGATTTTTATGTTCCCTTCCGAATTTTTAGATTTTTTCAATCGCGGATTTTATTGGGGTTATCGTTTTTCAATTCAACTTTCAGAAATATATCTCCAATTTCGATATTTTGGGGGATTTTGGCAATCCCTGCATTTCTTGCATCCACCGGCAATGCCTCTCAAAGCCGGATAATCATTTTAACTAATCGTATTAATTTTCTTTTTTATCTTCTTCTTCTCCATTTTTATTTTCGCAGTCAATGAAAAATGCGTTTTATTTCGTTACGTTGTTATTTATTTTTTGTTTACCTTTGCTGTATCTTATGTCTATATCTTTGATAAATACGAGTATATATACTACCTCCTCACACCCCTCCCCCACTTCGAACTCCATCACAACAAAGTAACTACCAAAAATAAGCGAAGAAACCCTTAAACGCACTCTTATCGATGCGTATTTATTTATTTTCTGCTGGCTTCCTTGCTTTCATTTTGTTTTTTTTTCCTCTTGTTGTTGTTGTTCATGGTTCGCAAAATCCCAACAGCATGAGTTCGAAATCCCAAAGCAACCCCCAAAATGTGGCCGAAAAACCCAAGAAGAAAATGTAAACACGAAAATGTTTTGATGCGTAGAAAAACAAATAAAAAGCACCCTTTAATGTTTGTTGGGGGGGATTTAGAGAGAGGAGTGGGAGTAGGAGAGAGGTAGGCAAGGAGGCAGTGAGGATAGACAAAAACAAAACGGCCGAAAATGTGCGTATACAAAAGCTTCGTTTTTTTTTTGGCAAAATGGTGTGGGAATAAGTGGGCTTTTCTTAATGGGGGAAATGGGCAAGAGAGAATGTGGGAGAAAGAGCGAGAGGAGGTGGGGAAAGAAGATGGAGGAAAGTCAAGTGACAATTGAAGTTTATGGTGGAGGATTTTTGTTTGGAGCAAGATGGTTTGGAGAAAAAATCACTCAAACATTTTGGAGCCAAAATTTTTTTTTATAAAAAATAATAACTTAAAAAATATAAAGAAATTTTATTTTTGAAAAAGGGAAGGAAATTTTTGGAAATAAAAATATTTTTTTAAATAAAAAAAAATATTTTTTAATAAAAATTATTTTTTTAAAAAAAAAAAAATATTTTCTTATAAAAACATTTTTTTTTAAAAAAAAAATATTTAATATAATATTATTTTTTTAAAAAAAAATACTTTTTTAAATAATTTATTTTAAAAAAAATATTTAAAGCAATATTTTTTTTAAAATATTTTTTTATAAAATATTTTTGGAAATTTAAAAAAAAAAAATTATTTTATTTAAAAAAATATTTTTTATAAAAAAAAATTTTTTAATTAAAAAAATATTTTTTATTTAAATATTATATAAAATATTATTAATTTATTTTTTATTAAATTGTTTTATAAGAAAATATTTTTTTTTTGAAATTAAAAAAAAATTTTTTAAAAAAATATTTATTTAAAAAAAAATTATTTAAAAAAATATTTATTTAAAAAAAATTATTTAAAAAAATATTTTTTTTTTAAATTTATTTAAAAAAGTATTTTTTTTATAATTTTTTTAAATAAATATTTTTTAATTTAAATTTAAATAATTTTATCATATTTTATAAAATATTATTTTTATAAAAAAAAATTTTTAAAATAAATATTTTTTTATTTAAAAAAATTTTATCATATTTTATAAAATATTTAAAAAAATATATTTTTTTATAAAAAAAATTATTAAAAAAAATTATAAATATTTTTTTATTTAAATTTAAATAATTTTATTATATTATATAAAATATTATTTTTATAATTTTTTTTTTTTTAAATAAATGTTTTTTTATTAAGAAAAATTTATCATATTATATAAAATATTTAAAAAAAATATTTTTTTTATAAAAAAAAAATTTATTAAAAAAAATTTTTTTATTAAAAATATTTTTTTTTATTTAAAAAATATAAAAATTATTTAAAAAAATATTTTTTTTATAAAAAATATTTAAAAAAAAAATTATTTAAAAAAATATTGTTTATTTAAAAAATTTATAATATTATATAAAATATGATTATTTCGTTTTTTAGAAAAATTTTTTTTATAAGAAAATATTTTTTTTGAAATTTATAAAAAAAATTATTAAGAAAAATTTTTTTTATTTAAAAAATATAAAAATCTATTTAAAAAAATATTTTTTTATAAAAAAATGTATTTAAAAAAATATTTTTTTTATAAAAAAAATGTATTTAAAAAAATATTTTTTTATATAAAAAAAAATTGTATAATGTTTTATATATTATTATTTCTTTTTAAAAAAATTGTTTTTATTAGAAAATATTTTTTTGAAATTTAAAAAAAATATTTAAAAAAAAAAATTTTTTATAAAAAAAAATATTTTTTATAAAAAAAATAAAAATATTTTTTTTATTTAAAAATGTTTATAATATTATATGAAATATTTTATTTCTTTTTTAAAAAAAATAGTTTTTATAAGAAAATATTTTTTTTATTTTTAAAGAAAATATTTTTATTAATTTTTTTTATTTAAAAAAACAATCGTTTTAACTAATCATATTAATTTTTTTTTTAATATTTTTTTATATAAAAAAATTTCATAAAAAATTCATTAAATTTTCATAAAAAAAATATTTTTTTTATAAAAAAAATTTATTTAAAAAAATATTTTTTTATTTAAAAATTTTAGAATATTATATGAAATATTATTATTTCGTTTTAAAAAAAAAAAAAATTGTTTTTATAAGAAAATATTTTTTTTTTGAAATTTAAAAAAAAAAATATTTTTATTTAAAACAAATATTTTTATTAAAAAAATATTTTTTTATTTAAAAAAATATTTTTATTTCCAAAAAAATCCTTCTCCTCTTCAAAAATAAAATTTCTCACTCAAGAGAATCGAATCTCAATCGGCGGTAGCAACAGTTTTCTCCCAAAGGACCTTTTGTTTCCTTCCCCACCGCCCAAACAGCAGCGGAAAGTGAAAGTGGATTGTATTTGTTTTTCGCTACAGTTGTTATTGTTTTCTTTTTTGCCTTCCAAAAGCTTTTCATTGTCAGCATATCATCAACAAGATTTCCTTCGTTACATCGGTAAGTAACTCAGGGCAATAATATCTCAACAAGTCGACGTGCTGCCAGAAGGGTTTTTCTTAAAGAAATGCTATTTTACACTTCTTCAGAGACAAACACACAGACACACACACACACAAATAAATACAAATAAATACAAAGTAAGCCCAAAGCTTTACATGTCATCGAACAAACACACTCACACACATACTTAAACAATTTACAAAGGAAAATTGTTGCGGGTGGAAATGCTGGTGGACTAAAGGACCATGACCATGATGGCGTAACGGGATGCCGAAAAAGAAGAAAAAAAATTCCAACAACAACAAAAAGAGAATTTTCTAAAAGAAAGTAAATAAATTTGCACAAAGCCATTTTGGAGTTGAGATGTACAGTTAATTTTATTTTCTATTTTTGGAAGGGAAGGGGAAAGGATGTTGGGTCCATAAAACTATGGACACTTGCTTTAGTTTTTTTTTTTTCAGGAAAAAAAATAATAAAAAATAGAAACCGAAATCTGAAACTAATACCCCTTTTCTAAAAATAAACAAATATTTACAATGGGCCTTTGCTTTGCCCACCCGATAGTTTGACCTTTAAATTAAAGGTCAGTTTGATTATTGACTTGAAGAAATAGACACGCACAGTTGAATAAAGGCAGGGGACAAAAAAAATTGAAGGCAGGCAGGCAAGGAAATCGAAAAGTTAAATTGGAAATAATAAAAAAAAAATCCAAAAAGGAAAAAAATTGAGAAAAATCCTAAAAATGTTTAGCACGTTTTTAGAAAACTCATTACACACATCATTGATTTTGGAGGAAACAAAAAATTCAAATTGTTTTTATTTAGCCAAGGATTGAAAAACAAAAGCAATTTAATTTCAAAATTAGCTACTTTTCTCTTAAAAATTAATTGACATTTTTATTCGGATATTATAGATAAAATGTTGGTTTTTCCATTAAATTTTGAATTTTCAACATTTGGGAAAGAAAATCGCAAAACATGAAGAAATATTTTTACAGTACTGCAGAACTGTTGTTTAGGCATAAAAAATAATTGCCATTATTATTTGGAATTTAATTTTATTATTTTTTTCAAAAAATGTTGAATTTTCAACATTTGGAAAAGAAAATCACAAAACGCAAAGAAATATTTTTACAATACTGTAGAACTATTGTTTAGGCATAAAAAAATAATTGCCATTATTTTTCGGAAGTCCTATAAAAAATATTTTTTCCAAAAATTTTTTATAAAATATTGAAATTTCAACATTTGGAAAATATCAAGAAAATTTTTTAAAAATTTTGTTATAAGTGTTGTTTTAGCATCAAAAATTGATAGATCCACAAAAAATATTAAAAATATATATTTTTTGAAAAAATGTTGAATTTTCAACAAAATTTAATTATGGCACAAAACAGTGAGAAACATTTTTTTGTAATTGTAATTTGAACACAGGAATTAATTTTTGTCGTAAAAAATGTGAAAAAAATATTTTATTGAAAAATGTTGAATTTTCAACAAAATTTAAATATGGCACAAAACAGTAAAAACACTTTTTTGTAATTGTAATTTGAACACAGAAATTAATTTTTGTCTTAAAAATGTGAAAAAGATTTTATTTGAAAAATGTTGAATTTTCAACAAAATATAATTATGTCACAAACTGTAAAAAAAAAGTTTCAACTATATTTATAACTGCAGTTAAACATTTTAATTCCATTTTTGTCTAAAAATTTTAAAAAAGTCTTATTTTGGTAAATGTTGAATTTTCAACATTTTTTAATTAAGCCATAAAACAGCCACAATGTATGCGGAATCAAAAAGTAAGTATTATTTTGCTTTATAAATACGTTTTGTACTCTATAGAGAGTAAAAACATAACATTTTTAACTATTTTGGAAAATGTTGAAATTTCAACATTTTCGAATTATACCACAAAACAGCCAAAAAGTATGTGGAATCAAAAAGTAAGTATTATTTTGTTGTATAAATACGTTTTGTACTCTATAAAGAGTAATAACATAGCTTTTTTAAAAATGTTGAATTTTCAACTTTTTCAAATATTGAAAAAAAATCAAGAAAAATTATGCCAAAATATTGTATAATTGTTCTTTAGGCAAAATTTAAACTTAATTTCCACATTAAAAATTAAAAAATAAGTATTTTTAATTTTGTTGAAATTTCAACATATTGAAATGTGTGTAAACAAATTCAGCAAAAAAATATGCAGAATTACTGTATGGATAAGACTATTTGAAAAAAACAGTCTTTTCAATGTAAAAATATTAAAAAAATATCTTTTTTTAGATTTTGTTGAAAATTCAACATTTTCTGAAATGTCGGGAAAAACGTTAAAAAAATAGTTACAAATGTCGAGAGAAATAGTTTCTAATTGTATTTTGAAAGTAGAACATTTTATTTCCAGAAATTTGGTTTTAAACCCATTTTTGACGTTATGTTGAAAATTCAACATTTTTAGAATTTTATGATATTTATGGCGAGGAAAAAATGAGACACTTATTTTAATATTATTTTACATTTTATTGAGTTATAAAATTAGTATAATTCCAATTTTAAAAGAAATTTTTAAGAAATTATATTTCTAAGGTTATGTTGAAAATTCAACTTTTTCAGAAATTTTCGTAAGAACGTTGAAAAAAGTCATCCAAAAAGTCTGGAGAAATAGTATTAATTGTATTTTGAAAGTAGAACATTATATTTCCAATAATATGGCATTAAATTTATTGGTGACGTTATGTTGAAAATTCAACATTTTTAAAATTTAATGATATTTATGGTGTGGAAAAATTAACATGTATTTTAATATTATTTTAGTTATAAAATTAATATAATTCCTTTTTTAAAATAGCAATTTTTAAGAAATTATATTTCTAAGCCTATGTTGAAAATTCAACATTTTCACAAATGCTATAGAAAAATTAAGCGAAATAACTAAAAATGTGTAAATTTAGTTTAAAACTGCATTTAAAAGGTTTTTTTTTAATCCGACATTTTCAAAAATAATTTTTGAAGTTATGTTGAAAATTCAACATTTTTATAAAATCGATTAAAAAACATTAATTTTTATAAGGAAAATTCGTAGAATTAGTTTTGAATTTCGTTTCCAATGTTTTTTTCTGTTAAATTTAATTAAAATTCTTATTTTAAGGTTATGTTGAAAATTCAACATTTTTAAAAATTAAAGGTATTTTCTGAAAATTTTTTTCTAGAAATATTTTATCATTTTAACTTTGTTTAAAAAATGAACATTTTTGTTTTAAATTTTAATTTTGAAATAAATTTCTTTTAATTTAGGCCACACTTCTTAGATTAAATGCAATGCCCATTTTCCTGTCGTGTCATGCTTAAATGAGCATTCTAATTAAATCCCATTAACGAATTGTTTTGGTTTTGTTTTTTTTTTAGTTTTCTCCCTCCCCTCGATTTTCTCTCGCCGGCAATTAACCTAACAAGCATTTAACCACATTTCATGAAATTTAAAAAAAAATTGTGTAACTTCAAAATACCTTTTTTTAATTATTTTGTGAGGGTGTTCGATTGGCTTTTTTCATGGATGAGAGTGTGTTGGTGGGTTCTTCGATCCATGTCAAACACGATTGGCAAAAACAACAACATGCGTTTATTCCAAAATAAAATTTGATATGTTCAATATTAAAATTGTACACCATATACATATTTAAATTTGTTGTTGATATGTTTTCCCCCTCAACCCGCAACAAGGACCCCGACACGAACATCATGTTACGAAAAATCATCGACATGCTGTTGTTCTTGTTGGTTGTTGTTGTTGTCGCAGCAGACAAATGTACAACCATCCATCCACGAAACAAATGAGAGATGATGTCCTCTCTCACATGTTTGTGGTCGTTCATTTCGTTTCGTTGTTTTGTTTTCGTGTTTGAAATGTTGAGCACAGAGATGGGGTGGGGGGTTGGGCTGGTGGTCGCCGTTAAACATAATTTGCTGACACGTGAACATGTCACGTGTAAAGCCAGTTAAATGTAAATGACTTAACAACATGTTTGGGCGGTTGGTTTGAAATATGCAAACGGAGGGAAACAAGGAAGGAAGAAGTTATCAAAATCATAATAGGCAAGGAAATAAGTTTTTTGGCTAATTATTTCCGATGGATGGATTTTGGAGGAATTTAAGATTAGAGAGGTTGCAAATAAATTTCGTCAATTTAATTTTGAAAAAAAATCCTTACAAATTTGGAAATTAAATTTAAAAGGAAAAAATATTTCCTTGCAACCCAAAAGTTCAAGCAGGCAGCAGCCGCATCAAACATGTCAATATAACTTTATTATTATTGTAAGCAATACTCTGGGTATCGTGGAGCCACCTACACACACACACACACACACAAATATCCTTTGTTGCGATAATGCTGCTGCCGTTGCATTCAACATATATCCTTTGAATATTGCGCGTCAGTTATTTATTGTAATGAAAAGCTGCTTAAAATGTCATCTTCAAAAGGCTGTCTCCATAACAAGACGAAGGCGTGTGAGAAAGAGAGAGTGCGGGGAGAGTGGTGACTGAGAGAGCCATGAAGACAACGATAAGGCAATAAAGAATGTCACTACAATATTGATGTCCTTGCCAAGGCAAGTCAAACATAATACTTATGACTACTTGGTGTTTTATTTTCTTCTTCTTCTTTTTTGTCCTCTTCTTCTTCTCCTCCTTTGCATTTGGGTGTGTGTGTAGGAAAAAAACACTGTTCGTTTGTATAATATTACTTACCGATCAATAATGACAGGATCCGATGGTGTTTCATTGCGGTTGCCGCAACTTTTTTTGTCACAACAGCGGCTGGAAGAAAAAACAACAAGAAGAAGATGCAGGAATAAATAAATATAAATATTAAAGTGGAAATCAATTTAAAGGAATATATTTAATGGAGAAAGAGAGGGGAATATAATAGAGGAAAAAATTATAAAATTGAAAAAAATACCATAAAAAAATTAAATTAAATGGCAAATATTTAAATGCATACGTTTTTTTTTTAATAAAAAAACAATTTTTATTGAATTTTCAACATTTTCGGATACTCAAAAAAAAAAAAAAAAAAAAAGAAAACTGCAAGAAAATGTTCAGGCTCATATATTTATTACTTTGTAGTCGAAAAAAATACATTTTTATTTTCATAATTCTTAAAAAAATAATTTTTGTTTAATATTCAACATATTTTTTTAGGTCAAAAATCGCAAGAAAAATTCACCGGATCTTGTTTTTATTTATTGCATTGCGAAAAAATGCATTCCCACTCTCAAAAATGGTAAAAACTAACATTTTTACATTTTGTTGAATTTTCAACATTTTGTGATATAGTAAAAAAAATCGCAAGAAACATTTATTATGGAATAGGTGAATAAACACATATTTATATATTTATAATTCTTTAAAAATTATGTATTTCCCTTAAAAATTAATAATTGTTTAATTTTGTTGAATTTTCAACATATTTAAATATGGCAAAAATCGCAAAAAAAGTAACGGATCTTTGTTTAATTATTTGCCTAGGCGAATTTATAGTCTCAAAAATTAAAAAAAAATATTTTTTTTACATTTTGTTGAATTTTCAACATTTTGGTATACCTTAGAAAACTGCATGAAAAATGTGACTGGCCGTTGTTTAATGATTTTCTGAGTGAATCCAGGCATTTTAACTTTCGAAATTATAGAAAAACGTTTTTAAATTTTTCTGTTGAATTTTCAACATTTTGTAAATAACCAAAAATCCCAAAAAAAAAAAAACGTATCTAATTACTGTTTCTACCAATGCATACGTTTTTACTTTTAAAATTTAAAAAAAAAATTTGGAGGAAATTGTATTTGTTTTACGTTTTTTTTCAATTTTGTTGAATTTTCAACATATTGCGATATTTAAAAAAAAAACACAGCAAAAGTGTCCAAAATTGTATGTAATTATTGTTTTGTGTATATAAAGTATATGGTGTCTTCAAAATAAAAAAACATATTTTTTTTTCGTATGATTTGGAAAAAATCGAATTTTTAAGTTATGTTGAAAATTCAACAAATTAAAAAAAAAATAAATTTTATCGAAATTCGTTTTTTTTCTTCAAATTATATAATGATATTAAAGGTTTTTAGTAAAAACATCATGCACAAATTGTAAAAAAGTCATTTCGATATCTTGTTGAAAATTCAACAATTTTTTTAAGAAACCGGAATTCTGCCAAAATTTTGTTAAAAATCGAAAAATCTTTGTTTACAGACATTTTTGTGGTCACTAAAAGACCTATATCTATATTATTAACATGTTTGACCTAAAAACATAACTTTTTAGGTTATGTTGAAAATTCAACAATTTTTTTATAAAACTGAAAATGTTAAAGAAATCGTATATATTTTATATTTCGCTTTCAAATATAGGCCATAAAAAATGTATAGAAAGTAAAAAAGATAATTTTTGAGGTTATGTTGAAAATTCAACAAATTTTTTATCGATACGAATTTTGGCAAAATTTTGTAAAAAAATCTAAAAAAAACTTTTGATTTTATGATTTGAGACATTTTGGCGATCTCTAAAAACCTTATACCTATATTAACACGTTTGACTTAAAATTCCACAATTTTTTAGGTTATGTTGAAAATTCAACAATCTTTTAAAAAAAAATTGAAAATTTTGAAGAAATTATATATTTTATGTTTCGCTTTCAAATATTGGGCAGAGAAAATTTGTAGATTGTAAAAAGGATCATTTTTGAAATTATGTTGAAAATTCAACAAATTTTCAAAAAATCTGGAAATTTGCCTAAATTATTTTTTTTAATTTAGTTTTAAAAATGTCGTTTTAAAACTACTTTGACAGAAATATATGTAGATGCAATTTTTTGAATTTTTTTAATTTTGAGGTTATGTTGAAAATTCAACAATTTTTTTTAAATGAGCTAAATTTCAACAAAAAATAATTTTTAATTTTTTTCTAAATGGGAAAAATGTATTTTTGAATTTATTTCTTTATATCATTTTTTTTATAAAAATATTTTTTTTTGATGTTATGTTGAAAATTCCACAATATTTTTTAAATAAGCTAAATTTCAACAAAAAATATTTTTTATTTTTTTTCTAAATGGGAAAAAATGCATTTTTGAATTTATTTCTTAATATCATTTTTTTTTTGTAGTGTTGACGGTTTATTTGGGATACCATTTTTTTAGAAAAAAAATATTTTTTGATGTTGTGTTGAAAATTCAACAATATTCTTTAAATGAGCTAAATTTCGAAAAAAAATATTTTTAAATTGGATGGAATATTTTTGATTTTTTTAACAAAAAATATATATATATGTATATATATTTTTTTTTAATTTTGAGGTTATGTTGAAAATTCAACAATATTTTAAATGAGCTAAATTTCGACAAAAAAATATTTTTGAAGGCTTTTTCTGTTAAAATAAATTTTAAAAAAGAATTATTTTTGAATTTAATTTTTAAATTTTTTTTATCAAAAAAATATTTTTTTATCAAAAAAAAAAAAAAAAAATTTAACTTAATTTGGTTTTTTTCTTTTAAATATATTTAAAAAAAATGGATTTTTGAATTTGCTTCTTAAAAACCTTTTTTTATTAAATTGGATAAAATATTTTTGATTTTTTTTTTAACAAAAAGAATATTTTTTTTTTAATTTTGAGGTTATGTTGAAAATTCAACAATATTTTAAATGAGCTAAATTTCGACAAAAAAAATATTTTTTTAAAGTTTTTTTCTGTTAAAATAAATTTAAAAAAAATATTTTTGAATTTAATTTTTAAATTTATTTTTTTATAATTTTTTTTATAAAAAATATTTTTTTTATAAAAATTATTTTTTCAAAACTTTGTTTTGTTTTGTTTTCTGTTAAAATAAATTTAAAAAAAATTATTTTTGAATTTGTTTCTTGAAAACCCTTTTTCATTAAAAAAAATATTTTTATAAAAAAATATATTTATAAAAAATATTTTTTTTATAAATCCACGGCTTTACGCCTTGATATCCTTTAAAAAACATTTTTTTTAAGGAATATCTAGGCGAGGATTTATAAAAAAATATTTTTTATAAAAAATATTTTTTTTTATAAAAAATATTTATTTTATAAAAAATATTTTTTATAAAAATTCTTTTTTTTATATAAATATATATTTTTTATAAAAATTCTTTTTTTTATAAAAATATATATTTTTTATAAAAAATATTTTTTTATAAAAAATATTTTTTTTATTAAAGAAATATTTTTTTAATAAAAAATACATTTTTTTTAAAAAAAATTCCCTCTAATTTCCTATTTCCATTTAGTTTTCTTTCTTTAAGATTATTTCCAATATTTTCACATTTTGGTTGGTTTGGTTGTGTGGTATTACAAAGGATTATGCATGTCCTTTTTAGATGTAACAACAGAATCCTCATTTTTTCACCTGTAGTCCTGTGATATCGATATCAGAATAGTTGTATCAACTCAAATACTTTAATGCGTAAAATTATGGTCAATATGCCAAATATACTTTATGTGTGTTTTGTTATCATCCAAAGGGAACAATAGACCAATGTCGTCAATAAAGCAAGGATATCCTTTTACTTCGAGTAAGGATGAGCTGCATAAGTTTTGGTATGAAGTGACATAGAGAGAGGTAGATAAAAAAATATCATTTTTATGGTTAGAGTGCGTGTTTGTGTTTGTTGTAAGGTATATAATAATGGTTACAAAACAATTCTTCACACGCACACATACAAGAATATACACACACTCTTACAAACACCCGTTTACACACATCCTTAAATTACCACAGTGGACCAATGTAAAAGGATAACACCGAAAGTTGTGAAAGCTTAAACAAGCATTACATGGTTCATGATGATGATGATGACAATGACATGGCTGTGGTAGTATCTTAAGGGAGAGGGGTCGAAGAGAAGTGGGGGAGAGAGAGAGGGTTCCAAGAGAAGGCAGCTTGAGTATCACTGCTGTCGTATAATGCCCTTTTTTTCTGCTATCGAATGTTAACTCCATTTTATGAGCATGGCCGGCCGCATGGTCGCCAAATATTGGCTTAGTGCTGGACATACGCAGAATCCTTGCAAGGGAAGGAAATTTTGGCAAGAGAGGGGGGGGGGATGGGGGAAATAAAGAGTTTAGCCAAGAGCAAGGCCATTTTCTGAGGCATGGAAAGAAAACAACAAAACAAAAAACAAGAAAACCAGCCATAGATAAATATTCCCGGTCCGGTATCAATGTCTTAGCGAAAGTGTTAGTGCCGCTTAAGATGCCATTATTTGTTGTTCTCTCTCTCTCTCTCCCACTCTCCTTTTCTCTCTGTCTGTCTCTTGGTTGAAATCAAACAGTTTTTCATTTCATTACAAAGGGGGATTTTCAGTGATTGTGTAAATGACTTGACTAACGAGTGGAAATACGTCAAGACAGACAGTTGGGCAAAAAAAAAAAGAGGAAGGCAAAAGACAAAGGAATTTTCAAAGAAAAAAAAAACAAAAATCCAAACGGAAAAAATTAAATAAAATAAAAAATCGGAAAACTTGTTAACGAAAATCAAACAGAAAAATTCTGAAGATTTTTTTTCTTTTCAGGGGAAAACAGTGTGAAAATATAACTGAGTAATATGCAAATATTTGGCACAAACAAAAAAACAAACAAAAAAATTTCCAACAAAAAAAATTAAAAAAAATCAACAAAGAAAAAATCTCAAAAAAAAAAAATGTTACTCCTTGTTAAAGGATAACCACAGTGTTATATATTTTCCTTAGTATTTTTTCTTTTTTTTTTGCTTCAAATCCCCCCAGAGAGCTTCTGGGAAGTGCAACCTGAAATTCTATTTTTTTTTTCATACAACCACTCACTCGCTGGCAGTGGATAACTTTATTATGCAAATAAGCGGTAGATAGTTAAATTCGTAACAAACAAGGAAACAAGGCGATGGAAAAAATAACAAAAGATAAAATATTATGAAATCTTTTAAAACAAGTCAAGAGAAATGAAATAAATGAAGGTAGAGAGAGAGAGGAAAAAGTGGGGAGAAGGGTAGAAAAAAATATAAAATATTATAAGGCTTACCTGCACATAACTTCATGTGTTAACAACACCCGGCACATTTCCGGATTTTTATCTTGGCCTTCATAGATGATAGCCTAAAAAGAAGAAGAAGAAGAGAAAAAAAATACAAAAATTAATTCTAAATTCAAGATTTAAATTTTTTTTAATATATATTTTTTCAATCAAAAATTTTTAATTTTTAAAAAAAGTCAGCCACTAAAATTTTACTATAAAGAAAGCCAGTTGGCAGGACATTTACTTAATTAGTAGCTCAAAAAAAGGACACACACCACCTCTCCCATGACATTGTAGGAATTGTCACAGTTCGTTGTATTATCTTAACGTGTAATGATATAAAATTTAAATCTAATTAATCGGATCAAGTGATTGTTCACTTTTTTTGTTTGTTTTGCGATCATGGTGGTTGTTCCGCTACCCTTTTTAGTTGTACTTTTTAAGTCTAAGCCTTTACACACAAATTATACGTGGGAACTGGATAATTTTTATAAAATTTTGAATGTTTCCAAAATGTTAAAAAAAATTTTATATTTTTAGAAAATTTCAAATATTTAAAAAATATTATTTTTGAAAAAAAAAACAATTTTTACAAAAAATTTCAATTTTTACAAAATTTTAATTTTTACAAAATTTCAATTTTTACTAAATTTCAATTTTTACTAAATTTCAATTTTTACAAAATTTCAATTTTTACAAAATTTCCAATTTTTACAAAAAAAAATAATTTTTTACAAAATTTCCAATTTTTACAAAAAAAAAAATGCACAAAATTTCCATTTTTTACAAAAAATTAAATTTTTCACAAAATTTTAAATTTTTACAGAATTTTCAATTTTATTAAAATTTTCAATTTGTATAAAGTTTAAATTATTTTTTTTTTAAATTCCACTTTTTAAAAAATGTTTTTCTATTTTTTTCTATAAAATTTTAAATTTTCAGTTTTTATAAAATTTTCAATTTCTATTAAATTTTCAATTTTTATAAATTTTTCAATTTTTATAAATTTTTCAATTTTTTATAAAATTTTCAATTTTTTATAAAATTTTCAATTTTATAAAAAATTATAATTATACACTTCCAAGTTTTACATAATTTCCAATTTTTATAAAATTTTCATTTTGTATAAAGTTTAAATTATTTTTTTTTAAATTCCAATTTTTAAAAATTTTTCAATTTCTATAACATTTTATTTTTTTTTTTCAAAATTTCAGTTTTTTATCAAATTTTCATTCTCTTATAAAATTTTAAATTTTTTACAAATATTTAAATTTTATATAAAATTTTCAATTTTTTTTCCAATTTTTACAGAATTTACAAATTTTTATATAATTTTCAATTTGTATAAAGTTTAAATTATTTTTTTTTTACCTTTCAATTTTTAACATTTTTTCAATTTCTATAAAATTTTCAATTTTTATTAAATTTTCATTTTCTTATAAAATTTTCAATTTTTTATAAATTTTTCAACTTCTTATAAAATTTTTAAATTTCTATAAAATTTTCAATTTTTTATAAATTTTTCAATTTTTTATAAAATTTTCAATTTTTTATAAATTTTTCAATTTGTATAAAGTTTAAATTATTTTTTTTTATTCCAATTTTTAAAAATTTTTCAATCTTTATAAAATTTTCATAAAATTGTCAGTTTTTATAAAATTTTCAGTTTTTATCAAATTTTCATTTTCTTATAAAATTTTCAATTTTTTATAAATTTTCAGTTTTTATCAAATTTTCATTTTCTTATAAAATTTTCACTTTTTTTTATCAAATTTTCAATTTTTTATAAATTTTTCAATTTTTTATAACATTTTCAACCTTTTATAAAATTTTCAATTACTTATGAAATTTTCAATTTGTTATAAAATTTTCAATTTTCATAAAATGTTCAGTTTTTTAATCAAATTTTTAATTTTTTATAAAATTTTCAATTTTTTTATAAAATTTTCAATTATTTATAAAATTTTTAATTTTTTTATAAAATTTTCAATTTTTTTATAAAATTTTCAATTTTTTATAAAATTTATAGAATCACTATCTGAGTTGATTTAGGCATGTCCGTCCGTCTATCCATGTTAAAGTGTAAACAATGTACAGGTCTCATTTATGATCCGACTCAGATAAAATTTAGCACAAGTCACTTATTTGGCTTAAGGACGAACCCTATTGAAATTGGGAAAAATCGGTTAAGATTTAGATATAGCTCTCCGTAAATATTTTCGTCCGATTTATAGTAAAAAGTGTATCGAAAGATATATAGTCCTTATATATCTTTCGATTTGAACGAAATTTGGCCCATCGGACTAAATTAAGCCTAGAATGATGTGTGTTAAGGTTCGTAAAAATCGGTTCATAGATATAGCTCCCATATATATTTTCATCGGATTTAATGTAAATGGTATACCAAAGTCTTTATATATCGGCATAGTGCACTAAAATAGGTCTAGAGTGATGTGTGCTAAGTTTCGTGAAAATCAGTTCAGATTTAGATATAGCTCCCATATATATTTTCGTCCGATTTAAGGTAAGTGTTGCACCAAAGTCCCTATATATCTTTCGATTTGTACGAAATTTGGCACCGCCTACTGAATTAGGTCTAGAATGATGTGTGTTAAGTTTCCTGAAAATCGGTTTAGATTTAGATATAGCTCCCACATATATTATCGTCCGATTTAAGGTAAGTGGTGTACCAAAGTGGCTATATATCTTTCGATTTGCACGAAATTTGGCACAGCGTAATGAATTAAGTCTAGAGTGATGTGTGATAAGTTTCGTGAAAATCGGTCCAGATTTAGATATAGCTTCCATATATAGTTTCGTCCGATTTTAGGTAAATGTTGCACCAAAGTCCCTATATATCTTTCGATTTGCACGAAATTTGGCACAGCGTAATGAATTAGGTCTAGATTTATGTGTGTTAAGTTTCGTGAAAATCCGTTCAGATTTAGATATAGCTCCCATATATAGTCTCGCCCGATTTTAGGTAAATGATGTACCAAAGTCTCTATATATCTTTCGATTTGCACGAAATTTGGCACAGCCTACTGAATTAAGTCTAGAATGATGTGTGTTAAGTTTCGTGAAAATCGGTTCAGATTTAGATATAGCTCCCATATATATTTTCGTCCGATTTAATGTAAATGGTGCACCAAAGCCCCTTTAAAAAAATTCACCATATGTCCTTCTGCGATTTCTGTTTTTTTTTCTTCGTGACAAAAACAAACCTGCCTCAAACAAAGAAAAAAATCTATCCCATTTTTCAATTTGTCTTTGACACCAAACACTTGTCATCCTCCCAGAAAAAAACACAAACACACAATTCATTGTATTTACATTAAAGGATTTTGAGTTTGGTTTTGAAAATAAAACAAGTGTCACATAAGGGTTTGTTTGGGTTCGAACACAACCGACACGGGATGATCGTAAATCCTTGTGATTAGTGTTTGATACTTTTGGCTCAAAAATTAATTTCTGATTAGGTTATTGTTTGTTTGTCCTTGGCTGGTGGGTCGCTTGTTTGTTTATTTGTAGTGCAGAGGGGGAGGGAGGGGAGTACAAAAATGACACATATGTTGCCAGTTACCCAGTTAGACAACAACAAAAATTTGGTAGCTAACTGGTAGCTCTCAACATTTGACAAGGAAACACTTTTTAGGTCCTTAGCACAAAAGTAATTGTTAATGCAGGATATGTCAGGATGGCGATGGTGGTGGTGGTGGTTGAAGTGTTTGGTTTGGTGGTGGATTTTTTTGTTGTTGTTGCTTCAACTAAAAATCATTGTTGCAGAAATTATTATCTCTTTGTTGGTTATGTCCTTCTGTTTAAATTTTTTCCTCGTTGCCCCGCTTGCCGAACTGCATTTGAATTTATTACCACCTTTTGTCAGGCCCTTTTTTCCACATTGCATAATTTTGTTGTTTTCTGCAGAGTTAACTCTCGGTAGATTACACCCTCCCTCCGGAGGCAAAAAAAAAAATATAGGATTTATTCTGGTTGGAATACAGCACAGCCAAGGCTATTGGATTACACATGTACCTGCGCCCAAGACTACCCTGGCCTTTTGTCGGCTAATGTGTATTTTTGTTTCCATAGATTTAATTATTTTCAAATTAGACTGACTGACTGGTTGGCTGGCTGGCTGGTTGTTGGTGAAGGCTCATTGTCTATTTTTGTTGTTGTTGTTTTTGAAATGTTAAGGACTTTCAAATGAGAAAGCTGATGATCACGACGATGATGCATCATCGCACACACACACAACCACATAATGGCAATTTGAAATGGGTTGTTTGTTTGTATTTCCTTCCATGATGCATTGTCCTACCGGGGGTGAGGTGTGTATGTCTGTACATCGAAAAGTACTTGTACTTGAAATTTGATGAGTAAAACGAAACAAAAAAAAAAAAACCCGAACAAAAAGGGAAATAGATAGTTTTGATCCTGTTTTAGGTAACTCATCTGGTCCAATAATGTTTTAACACTTGCGGTTTTTATGGCCTAGTGATTTTGGGTGAGAGTGTGCGTCTGTCTCGTTTGCCCAGACAATTTTTACATATGGCAGAATTTTTATTTTTTAAGGATTTCTTTGATTCCAATTGCCAATTGATGTAGGTTAACAAGAGTTTTGAAAACCTGGCCAATATTTTTTGTTAGTTTTTTTTTTTTTTGATGGATGGCCTTACGTCATGGCCTCTCTATGACAGCTTACATCGAGTACTAGACATATGTTCGAATATTAACATTTGTTGATTTTTTTAGAAAAAAAGTGTGTGTGTATGTTTGTTGTTCTAATTAAATATTTGGTGTTTCAAAATGCTAATTTCAAGTAATATTTTTGTTGGAGTTGAAAAATTATTAGTTTTTACAAGAAGAATATTTCATATTTAATACAAATTTTATGAAAATTAACAGCCTGTTTTTGTAAAATTCCAAACGAACGAATTCGAGTGACTTACGACCAAACCTTTATTTATGTTTATAAATGTTTTCTGATTCAAAACAAAAATAAATGACATATTTTTCAAAACCAAGGAGTTTGGTCGTAAGTCACTCGAATTCGTTCGTTTGGAATTTTACAAAAACAGGCTGTAAAACAAAAATTGAAAATTTATATATATTTTTTTAAATTATAAATTTGAAATTAAAAAAAAATATAAAAAATAAAAATTTGAAATTTTATAAAAATTTAAAACTGTATAAAAATTCAAAATTTAAATTTTATAAAAATTAGGAATTTTAAAAAAAATTTGAAAAATTTTATAGAAACTAGAAAAATTTTATAAAAATTAGAAAAATTTTAAAAAAATTAGACAAATTTTATAAAAATTCGAAATTTTATAAAAATTAGAAATTTTTATTAAAATTAGAAATTTTATTAAAATTAGAAATTTTATTAAAATTAGAAATTTTATTAAAATTAGAAATTTTATAAAATTTAAAAATTTTATAAAAATTAGAAATTTTATAAAATTTAATAATTTTATAAAAATTAGAAATTTTATAAAAATTTGAAATTTTATAAAAATTTGAAATTTTATAAAAATTTGAAATTTTATAAAAATTAGAAATTTTATAAAAATTAAAAATTTTATAAAAATTTGAAAAATTAGAAATTGTATACAAATTGAAAATTTTATAAAAAATTTGAAATTTTATAAAAATTAGAAATTTTATAAAATTAAAAAATTTTATAAAAATTAGAAACTTTAAGACAATTAGAAATTTTATAAAAATTAGAAATTTTATAAAAATTAGAAATTTTATAAAAATTAGATATTTTCTAAAAATTAGAAATTTTATCAAAATTATACATTTTATTATTATACATTTATTGAAATTAGAAATTTTATTAAAATTAGAAATTTTATAAAAATTCGAAATTTAAAAAAAATTTGAAATTTTATAAAAAATTAGAAATTTTATAAAAATCAGAAATTTTATTAAAATTAGAAATTTTATTAAAATTAGAAAAATTTTATAAAAATTAGAAATTTTATAAAAATTAGAAATTTTACAAAAAAGTAAATATTTTATAAAAAAATATAAAAAATAGAAAATTGTATAAAAATTAAAAATTTTATTAAAATTATAAATTTTATAAAAATTAGAAATTTTATAAAAATTAGACATTTTATAAAAATTGGAAATTTTATAAAAACTAGAAATTTTATAAAAATTAGAAATTTTTTAAAAATTAGAAATTTTATAAAAATTGAAAATTTTATAAAAATTTGAAAAATCTTATAAAAAATCTTATAATGAATGCTAAAATTCGAATCGTAATTTTTGGGAGTCATTCAGTCAGTCTGTCGTCTATGAAATGTAGTTTAATTTTTCCACAATTCACATTTCAAACACTAAACACTTCATTTTCAGTGACAATTTACATTTTTCAAATAAAGAGAATTTTTTTGGTTGAAAATTCTGTTTTTGGTTGACAGGTTTTAGTTTTGTCAGTTGACATATCTATACAAGTTTAAAGGTATTACTTGTGTTGTATTGAGTAGAAATTTTTTCAAAATTAGAAATTTTATAAAAATTGAAAATTTTATAAAAATTTGAAAAATCTTATAAAAAATAGAAAAATGTTATAAAAATTAGAAAAATGTTATGTTATTAGACATTTTATAATAATTAGAAATTTTGTAAAAATTAAAAATTTTATAAAAATTAAAAATTTTATAAAAATTCAAAATTTTATAAAAATTAAAAATTTTATAAAAATTGAAAATTTTACAAAAAAGTAAATATGTTATAAAAATTAGAACTTTTTATAAAAAAATGGTTTGGAAAAACTTCAAGGCTGATTTTTTTTCAAACATCGCTAATAATACTTTTTTCTGGAAATTATTTCGACTCAGTAAGGTAGTGATTTGAAAAAAAAATTGGGAAAGACATTGTGTGGCATAATTTTAGGCAGGTATTTCAATATTTTGTTAAGCCTACTTTTATGCAATTTTAAATATTTTTTCTCTCACGTTGAAAGTCGTTTTTAAGAAATAAATCATTTTTAAAGTCTACTTTTAGGCAAATGTAATTTTTACATAACATTTTGTGAATATTTCTTAAATAGTTATGACTTTTGTTGTTCTTGTTTTACTTTTTCCATAAATACATAGAGAGAGACATATGTTAGTCCTGTCCTGTCCTCTGACTCTCTGTGATAGTCCAAAATGCTGCAATTCAATTAACAAATATTTAAATTTCCGGCAATGGCTAGGCTAAAAATTGCAATTGAAATTGAATTTGGTTGCATGGCAAAATTCACAATTCAATTGTCAGCAATAAAATGGTTAGAAAGGAAATTTTTTCTCTCTCAAAAAAAAAAAAAATTTTTTTCATTTTTTTGGAATAGAAAAAAATATAAAACACCAGCCGAAAAAAATTAACAATATTTTCCTCCCAAAATATCGTTGATATTTTGTTTTAAGAGGGTTTGGGGAAAATATCCACCTTTTTGGGTTTCAGTGGCCTATCAATTCTAGTTGCCATTCTAATGGATTTATTGTGTATCAATCACAAAATCTGAATGTTGAAATTCGAATGTGGGAGTCAGTTAGTCAGTCGTCTCTATGAAATGTAGTTTAATTTTTCACAATTTCAAACTAAACGTTTTATTTTCAAGTGACAGAGACACTTTACCTTCATTTCTCAAAAAGAAAAAAATTGAAAAAAAGAGGGAGAGAATTGTAGAATTTTTGGTGGAAATCTATTTGTTTTTGTTACACGGGTTTGACAGATTTTAGTTTTGAGTTGACACATTTTGAGGTCTATTACTTGTTGTGTGTGTGTATTTTTGTAAGGATTCTAATTAAGAGTGACACATGTCCTGGTTTAAAAGATATCAAAGCATTAATTTGTTAATAATTGGTGGGTATACATTTTTAAATGGATTTTTATTTAAAATGTTTTTTTTTTTTTTTTTTTTGAATTGTAATATCATGTCAATGCTCAATCACAGCTTAATCATAAATAATAAAATAAAGAGATACAAGTGAGAAAAAAAAACATGAAATAAAAAAGAGATATATAAACTATAAATATATTGTCGAACAATCAAACAAACACACACACAATGACAGCAGCAGGCAATGGAACAGTGGGGGAATATCTTTTTTCAATAATAATTTTTTTTTTTTCAATAATAAAAAAAATATTTGGAAATAAATTGTAACCATTCAAAAAAAAAAAAAAAAAAACAAAAATATTCAAATTCACTTAAAAAATTTATATTTGTTATAAATAAATTAATAACAAATGGCATATGTCACTTATTTGGCCCAAGGACAACCCCTATTGTAATTGGGAAATATCGGTTCAGATTTAGATATAGCTCCCATATATATTTTCGTCCGATTTAATGTAAACGGCCGCTATATATCTTTCGATTTGCACGAAATTTGGTACAGCGTAATGAATTAGGACTAGAATGATGTGTGTTAAGTTTCGTGGAAATCGGTTCAGATTTAGATATAGCTTCCATATATATTTTCGTCCGATTTAATGTAAATGGTGTACCAAAGTCCCTATACATTATTCGATTTGCACGAAATTTGGCATAGGGTACTGAATTAAGTCTAGACTGATGTGTGTTAAGTTTCGTGGAAATCGGTTCCGATTTAGATATAGCTCCCATATATATTTTCGTCCGATTTAAGTTAAATGTAGTACCAAAGTCCCTACTTATCTTTCGATTTGCACGAGATTTGGCATAGCGTAATGAATTAGCTCTAGAATGATGTGTGTTAAGTTTCGTGGAAATCGGTTCAGATTTAGATATAGCTTCCATATATATTTTCGTCCGATTTAATGTAAACGGTCCCTATATATCTTTCGATTTGCACGAAATTTGGCATAGGATACTCAATTAAGTCTAGACTGATGTGTGTCAAGTTTCGTGGAAATCGGTTCCGATTTAGATATAGCTCCCATATATATTTTCGTCCGATTTAAGGTAAATTGTGTACCAAAGTCCCTATATATCATTCGATTTGCACGAAATTGGGCATAGCGTAATGAATTAGCTCTAGAATGATGTGTGTTAAGTTTCGTGGAAATCGGTTCAGATTTAGATATAGCTTCCATATATATTTTCGTCCGATTTAATGTAAACGGCCCCTATATATCATTCGATTTGCACGAAATTTTGCATGGGGTATTGAATTAAGTCTAGAACGATGTGTGTTAAATTTCGTGAAAATCGGTCCGGATTTAGATATAGCTCCCATATATATTTCAGTCCGAAGTAAGGTAAATGGTGCATCGAAGTCCCTATATATCTTTCGATTTGCACGAAATTCGGCATAGTGTACTCAATTAGGTATAGGATGATGTATTTTAAGTTTCCTGAAAATCAGTTCAGATTTAGATATAGCTCCCATATATAGTTTCGTCCGATTTAATGTAAATCGTGCATCAAAGTCCCTATATATCCTTCGATTTGCACGAAATTTGGCATAGTGCACTGAATTAGGTATATTATGATGTGTTTTAAGTTTCCTGAAAATCGGTCCGGATTTAGATATAGCTCCAATATATATTTTCGTCCGATTTAAGGTAAATGGTGAACCAAAGTCCCTATATATCCTTAGAATTGCACAAAATTTGTCAAAATGTACTGAATTGAGTCCAGAATGGTGTATGGTAAGTTTAGGATCGGTTCAGATTTCTATATATCTCTCACATATTCATATATTTTGGTCCGATTTTACATACATGGCTCTCCAAACTCCTAATGTTTGTCCGATTAACATCAAATTGAGACTTGAATGACGTTATTGATTTTTTTTTTTTTTTTGGAATTGGTGCAGATGCAGCCATAGCTTCTATATGTATTTCGAACGGGTGTCTGATTGAAATTAAATTTTTAACAGTGCGGCATACCGAATAGCGTTTATCAATGTTGTTATGAAACGTTTTCCATAAATTTGTCTCATGGACTTTGGAACATTGACATGGAAATTAAAGGATATACCCAAAGTGGTAAAGGGTATCGTATGGTCCGCCCAGTCCGACTTTACTACTTTCCTTACTGTTTTTTTTTATTTTTTTTTTTTTTCAAAAATATTTGTTTTATAATTTTCCCCCACTGTTCCCCCACCTCGGATATATTTTTTATTTTCCTCGTGTAATATTTCTGCTCTTTATGGCATTTAACGCAATCGCCGGCAATCATTTTACTGTCCATTCTGGCATGTTTATTTTTCTGCTCCCTATATTTGTTGTTGTTGTTATTATTGTTTTTGTCCATTTTATTAAGCCTGGAAATTTATGGAGTGCTTTAAAATGCCACGCAGTCAGCCAGGCTGGCAAGCAAATGCGCCATTGTGGTTATCACTTAATGTTGCCACCAATATTCATGCGGAATTAATGGTGAAAGAAGAAACATATCACGCGCACAGTCACGGGCAGGATCCATTGCAATGGAATCGCATTGTTGATAGCATTGTTGCTGCTTTTGGTGTGTGTGCGTGTGTGACAGCCGCACTCATCAACCAACGTGTTGTTGTCGTTCGTTTGGAGCCCTGGCAATGTGGGGAGTGAGATCATCACTACCATTATCATCGTCATCATCACCGGCAACTCGTTCACATGGAGCAGCAGCAGCCATACATTCACAGGGTTTATCTTTTGTGTTCAGTTTTGCTGTTGTTGTTGTTGCTGCTTTTATCATTTTTAAATATCCGCAGTTTGTTGTTTGGCTGTATTATGGGGCGTTGCAACACAACATCCGAATAATGGCTGGCTCACATGTGTGTGTGTGGCTGTGTGTTTGTTTGTGTGTTCGCATATGCAAATTTTTCTGCAAAACCTATTATGAACAGCCATATTTGCACTTTTATCAGGCCAACGATGCTGGATATGTCCCCCGCCCCCCCCCCCCATCCACCTTTAGGCTTTCATTGATGTTGTTCACTTTTGTTGTTGTTGTTGTAAAATTGTTACAAGGTGCATACATTATATTTCATCATGTTTTTTTGCCACCATTGATGTCGAACTGAAATGATGTGAATTGGTCGGACGGAGGGACGGACGGACATTCGACCATGTAATGTAATGTAAAGTGTTGACGTTCGAATTAATTTTATCGCTTAATTAACACTCAAAAAGGCATAGCAAAGGCCTGAATGCATACAAATGCACACACACACACCCATACACATTGTCACACATTAACATAACCACATCCATATCCGTTCTGTTTTTTTGTAATTCTGCTGTATCCACTTATTATGGCCAACAAATTGATAAATGACACCCAGTATCGTTAATAACCATATCTCGCTTCCTCTCCCCTCTCTCTCTCGTTCTTCTTTTGGCTCATTTCATACTCATTTAATGGAACATAAAGTTATGAATATGATTGGGTGCGTACATTAAGTGATTTAAGAAGTGAAAATTATGAAATTTTTGATTTTAATTATTTTTTAAAGTTTTTTAAAGGGAAGTAAAATCAGAACAAATACAGCTCAATTGACTATTTGTTCAAATTTAAAAAAAAAATATGTTTTACTATTCCAAAAATTCTTGAAAAAATCAGCACCTTCAGAAGTGATCAAATTTTAGTTTTAGGAATTTATTACCCTGATGTAGGCCTCAATATTTTTCTTAATATTATGTCTAGTGGCATAATCAATACTTTTATGCCTATAAATAGTTTTAAGCCTCAATAGTTTTATGCCTATAAATATTCTTTATTGACCTAAAAATTTTTCAATCCAAAAATTCTTCAAAAAATGGCAATTTGTTGCCTTGAATTAGGCTATAAAATATGTCATAATAAATAGCATAAAAGTAGGCAATTTTTTTATAATTCTGGAGTTTTTTTTCTAATATTGTGTCACAAATTACCAATATTGTTAATTTAGTGTTCCTCAGAAATTCTCAAAAAATATAAATTTAATGCCTAGATGCAGATTTGGAGTTTTATTTTAATATACTGCCTAGAAGTAGGCCACCAAATTTCTTTTCCAATTCAGTAAAAATTATGGACAGCAAAGAAAAGTGAATGCCTATCAGAAAATCCAATACAGTACTTCTGAAAATTTTTCAAAAAAAATCACAATTTATTGCCTTAAAGTATACCTCAGAAAAATTTGGAATATATTGCCTAAAAATAGGCCTCAATATATTTCATTTTTTAGTTTAGTATAGTTCAGTTTTAGTGAAGTCGCAATTATAGTCGCAAAAATAGTTCAGTTTAATTCAATTCTAGTCATTTTGTAATTCAAAAAATTCTTTGCAAAATGTTCGCAAATTATTGCCTTAAAGTATGCTTTAAAATATTCGTATTCGTACTGACTAAAATAGACCTCAAAAAAGGAAAATATTATAGCTTAAGCGGAGAACTAAACATTTTTAATTTCGGGATTGAAAATTTCTTCAAAAAAAACCCTATTTATTGCCCTAAATTAGGCTTTAATATATTAGTAAAAAAAATTGCCTACAAGTAGACTCCAAAAATTGTAAATGTGTTACTTAAAATATACTTCAATATCTTTTAAAAGCAGATCTCAATTTTTTTAGTTCAGTATTGTTCAATTCTAACAATTTCATCACACCGAAATTCTTTGAAAAAATATCTCAATTTATTGCCTTAAAGTATGCCTCAAAATATTCGTATTTGTACTGCCTAGAAGTAGGCCTCAAATATAGAAAAAACTATTGCCTAAAAGTAGAGAACTAAACATTTTTGATTTCGGCATTCAAAATTTCTTTGACAAAAATCTAGTGGTTTTATAATTTTAAAAATTCTTTGAAAAATGTCGCAATTTATTGCCTTAAAGTAGGCTTCAAAATATTCGTATTTTTACTGCATAGAAGTAGACCTCAAAAATTAAAAATGTTATTGCTTAAGCAGAGAACTAAACATTTTTAATTTCGGGATTCAAAATTCTTTAAAACATCCCATTTTATTGCCCTTAATTAAGCTTCAATATATTTGTAAAAAATTGCCTAGAAGTAGACCTCAAAAATTGTGAATATATTGCGTAAAAGTAGACTTCAATATCAGTTAAAAGCAGACATAAATATTTTCTAGTTCAGTATAATATTCGACGAATATTCGTCACACCAAAAATTCTTTGTAAAAAAGTCGCAATTTATTGCCTTCAAGTATGCTTCAAAATATTCTTATTTTTACTGCCTAGAAGTAGGCCGCAAAAATTGAATATAATGCCTAAAAGTAGACATCAATATATTTTAAAAGCAGGCCTTAATTTTTTTTTTATTTCAGTATAATTTAAATGATTTCGTCTTTCCAAAAAATTCGTTGAAAAAAGTCCCAATTTATTGCCTTAAAGTATGCTTCAAAACATTCGCCTTTGTACTGCTAAACATTTTTAATTTCGGGATTGAAAATGTCTTTAAAACAAATCACAATTCATTGCCATAAATTAGTCTTCAAAATATTTTGTATAAAACTGCCTAGAAGTCGGCTGCAAAAATTTTGAATATATTGCCTAAAAGTATACCTTTATATTTTTTACTGAAGCATAATTAAATTGTAACGATTTCGTGAATACAAAAAATTATTTTAAAAATTCCAAATTATTACCATTAGTAGACTTCTAAATATTCGTATTTGTACTGCCTAGAAGTAGGCCTTACAAGTAGAAATTTTGCCTAAAAGCAGACCTTAAATTCTAAACACTTTGTCACTACAAATTCTAGTCGCTTTGCCACTCCAAAAATGTCTTTTAAAAAAATCAGAATTTATTGTCTTGAGATATGCTTCAAATATTCGTATTTGTACTGCCTAGAAGTATATCTCAAAAAAAAAAAAAAAAAATGAAAATACCATTGCCTAAAAGTATACCTAAACAACTTTAATTTCGGAATTCAAAATTTCTTTACAAAACAATCACAATTTATTGCCTTAAATTAGACTTCAAAGTATTTGTATAAAAATGCCTAGAAGTAGGCCGTGAAAAATTTAAATATATTGCCTAAAAGTATACCTTAATATCTTTTAGTGAAGCATAATTAAATTCTAGAGATTTTGTGAATATAAAAAAAATCTTTAAAAAATTCCAAATGAGTGTCATTAATAGGCTTATTAAATTGCCTAGAAGCAGACCTTACAAGTAGAAATTTTGCCTAAAAACAGACCTTATATTCTAATCACTTTGACACTTTAAATTCTAGGCGCAATTGGCACTCCAAAATTTTTTTGAAAAACAGTCGCAATTTATTATCATGAAGTATGCCTGAAAATATTCATATTCGTACTGCCTAGAAGTAGACCTCAAAACATGAAGATGCTAATGCCTAAAAGTATACCTAAACATATTTTAGTTCGGAACCCAAAAGATACCTCAGCAAATTTTATATATTCTTTACAATTAGACTTTATATGCTTCAATTGTTCGTTTTCCTAGTGCCTAGAAGTAGACCTCAAAAAATGAAAATACAATTGCCTAAAAGTATACCTAAACCAATTTTAGTTGGGAATCCAAAAGAGACCTCAGCAATTTTTTATTTATTCTCTAAAAGTAGACTTTAATATCTTCTTGTTAAGAATAATTAAAGTCCATCGAAATCGTCAATGAAAAAAAATCTTTGAAAAAATCGCAAATTATTGCCCCGAAGTATGCATCAAAGTATTCGTATTAAACTGCCTTAAAGTAGACCTCAAAAGAATTGAAAATTTTACTCTAAAAGCAGGTTTTAATATTTTTTTAGTTCAGTATAATTAAATTCTAGAGATTTTGTTAGTCCAAGATTCGTTAAAAAAAATCGCAAATTATTGCCCCGATGTATGCTTCAAAAAATTTCATAATATGCGCCTTGAAGTATACTTCATTTTTTTGATTAAATTCGCAATATATTCCTCTTAGCGTTTGGTTTGTGAAAATTACCAATATGCCGACCAAAAAAAAAATCGCAAACACTTAAGCCTTTCACTCAAATTACACCGATTATTATTTTCTACATGACTGGCGGACTAATCCAGGCCACATGATTTTTATTGCCGAATGTCATTCTCGATTTTCATATTACAATTGTAATTTAAAACTTAAGAAGGGTTAAAAATAGAGGCAGGAAAACCATCACACAAAAAACAGAAAACTAGTCACCCTAATGTGTTGGAGAGATGATGATGACGCTCGCCGATGCTGCTGATAAAAATTCTGGATGGACCGACACACAAAAAATATTCATAATTACACTTGATCAGATACCAGGTTACAAATGCTTTTAAAGCGCTTAATCTACACATAAATTCTTTTGTGATTGTGGATAACGACCGGGTAGCGGGGTAGGCATGCGGCACACTTGCACAGGAAGGCTCGACGGAAGGAAATAAGTATGGAAATCAACAAGAAAAAAAAGGATGGTTGTTTTTGACTGTCAGTGCCAGGATGGAAGGTAGGAAGGAAGGCACTATTTGTGGCAATTGCCTGTAATTTGAGGACACATCATGATGATGATGATGTCCTGCCACCACGTGCTGATATGGCTTGAAGATTATTTTTTTTTTTTGTTTTCGCCGTCGATTGGCTACAATAGTATCATATTTCATAAAAGAGAGAGCAGAAGCGAGGCAGCCTGCAATAACCTGAAACCAAATGCGAATCGAATGCAATGCCAAAAATTGTGGGGCATTTTTATTGGAACTGCATATGGCCAACCGAACAGCCAACCAGCCAGCCATCCAGCCAGCAACAACTTATCGCGATTTTACGCATTATTTTCGTTTTTTTTGGTTTTGTTCGAGGCGAACATAAACAGGACCTTCCGCACAGTTTGCCAGTTTGCTGCATTCCATTGTCCGACGTTTTATTTGTCATATTTTTTCGATATTTTCACATTTTGTCTGCATTATTCGCGTGCTACAAAAGGATGTGCCTCCACTTCGCCCTTTTGTCAGATTTTGTTAGAGGAGGGCTGTTTTGGCACCATAAAAACAATAACCATAATGATGACGTCCATGATTAGCCGAACTATTTATTATGGTATAGAGCATATTTTTTATTTGGCGGGATACAAAAGGTCAATTGGCAACGGCTTTTTTAAAGAGAGGTTTAGGAAATTTAGTAAGGAAATTAAAATTAAAAAAAAAAAATTAAAAATAGGAAACCCGATTTTCAAATTGTAATCAAAAATTTAAAAAAAAAAATCTTTCATCTCTAAATTCCAATTTTTCAAAATCGTCTCCCCCTTACCCTCTTCCCTCCCTTTTCCCTAACAAATTAGTTTCCATTTGAAAATCGTTATTCAAAATTTAAAATCATTACCTAGCCTTCGCAAAACAAACGCCCCAAGAATTTTCAAAATCGAAATCATCCCTTAAAAAAAAATCCTCACACTCACCAAAAAATTAAGGCAGGACATTTTTGTTAAGCAGTAGCTCAAACAAAGGACACACTCCACTCCACACACCACTCCGCTCATGTTACCTACAACTGCTACAATTTCCATTTTTTGCCCCTGTTATCTTATCGTAATGATATAACTTTAATCTAAATAATCGGATCAAGTGATTGTTCAGTTTCAGTTTTTTTTCTTCGAACCACCACCAGGACTAATCATTCTCCTGCTCCTTTTGGTGGCTTAGAAGGAATGCTCATTTCAAAGGTATAAGCCTTTTTTTCTGCTGGCTGCAAATTAAGTGTGGGAACGTTTGAAATTTTAAATCGAGGTTTTACTCTCTGGGAAAAAAAAATCGATGCTCTCTTTGCTAACAGAAAAATTTTCAAATTCCGGGTTAAATATGGAATTTTAAATATTGAAAATATAATTGGGGACCTACATCCTTTTTAGGGGACATTTCAAGCTGATTGTCCCCCCATACAGACCTAAAAGTATGCTATACAAATGTATGAAGACAAAAATATTTCTCCTGAAGATAGGCTGTATAAATATTTAATATTTCTTCGACTCTTTTCTATGTTAGGAAATTTTACCAGCTGATTTCTCCATATAAACCTAAAAGTATGCTATACAAATTTCTGAAAAAGGCTATGCCATGGAAATTTTCTGTCGGCAGAAAACAAGCTACCAAATTCCGGATATATAAGGCGGAAAATTCAATTAAAAATATCGAAATTTGAGAACTACCACAAAATTCAATTAAAAATATCGAAATTTGAGAACTACCGCTTAATGCTTTTTTTTTTGTAGGAATATTTGACAGCAGGAAATTCGGTTAAAAATGTCCTCAAAATTGCGAAATTTCGTAGGTACCTCCATATGGAACCTACACCGAAACTTAAGTCAATATTAATAATTTTTGGTAGACACATTTGTTACCCAGTGAGTATCGGAAATATAAAATTACAGTTCTTTTGGTGGTTAAAAATGTCCCCAAAATTACCGAAATATCGAAATTCGGAAGATACCCTTATATGGGGGCTACCCTGAAAGTTGGACCGAAATAAATAATTTTTGGTATGGAGATTTTTTACCCGATAAAAATCATAAAATCCAAATTAAAACCAATTCGGTTGAAAAATAAGTCCAATAGCCTCAAAACTTCGAAATTCGGCAAGTACCTTTATATGGGCGCTATACCAAAACGTGGACCGATGTTAATAATATTTGGTGGTCAGATTTGGTACCCAATGAGAATCGGAAATATTAAATTTCAGCCAATTCTATTGAAAAAATAACCAAAAATTCTCAAAATATCGAAAATCGGCAGGTATCCTTCTATGGGGGCTATGTTTAAAAGTGAATGCAGTGGGCAGATTTGTTATCCAATGATATACCAAAGTACTAAATTGCCGCCAATTCTATTGAAAAAAGTTACCAACTTCCTCAAAATATCGAAATTCGTGAGGTACCCTTACATGGGGGCTACCCTGAAAGTTAATCCGAAATTGATAATTTTTGGTAGGGAGATTTGCTACCCAATGATAAACCAAAATACTAAATTGCAACCAATTCGATTAAAAAATTACCCTCAAATTCTCAAAATATCGAAATTCGGGAGGTATCCTTATATGGGAGCTACCCTTAAAAGTGAACCAATGTTGATAATTTTTGGTAGGGAGATTTAACACACCCAAAAATAAAGCAATATTCAAAATCACAGCCAATTGATTGAAAAAATTGACAAAAATTCTCAAAATATCGAAATTCGGGAGGTAACCTCATATGGAGGCTACCCTTAAAAGTGGACCAATATTCATAATTTTTAGTGGGGATATTTGCTACCCAATGATAAACCAAAATACTAAATTACAGCCAATTCGATTGAAAAAAATTGACCAAAAATTATCAAAATATCGAAATTCGGGTGGTAACCTACGCTACGCTTAAAAGTGAACCAATGTTGATAAGTTTTGGTATGCATATTTGCTATCCAATATTAAACCAAAATACTAAATTAAAGCCAATTCGTTTGAAACATCGTACGAATTCCCATAAAATATCGAAATTCGGAAGATAAACTCATATGGGGGCTACCTTAAAAGTTGGGCTGAAATTAATAATTTTTGGTGGGGATCATTGCTACTCAATGACAACCCAAAATACCAAATTGTAGGCAATTCGATTGAAAAACTTGCCCTAAAGCCTTAAAATATCGAAATTCGGAAGATACCCTTATATGGGGGCTACCTTTAAAAGTGGGTGATTTTTGATGATTTTTGGTGGGAATATTTTCGACCCAATGAGAGCCCAGTGTCTCAAATTACAGCAAATTTGGTTGAAAAATGTACCCAAAAAATCTAAAATATTGAAATTCGGGAGGTACCCTTATATGGGAGCTACCATTAAAAATGAACCAATGTTGATAATTTTTGGTGGGAATATTTTCTACACAATGCGAATCCAAAATACCAAATTGCACCAAATTTTATTCAAAAAAAAAAAAAAAAGTGCTCGAAGTTCTCTAAACAACGAAATTTCGGAGGTAACCTTAAATGGGGACTACCCTAAAAAGTAGACCAATTTTTATAATTTTTTGCATGGAGATTTTCTCCCAAATACCGAATAATGCGGGGTACCGCTCAATGGGGACTACCCTTAAAAATGGACCAATGTAGATAATTTTTGGTATAGAGATTTTCTACCTTAGGAGAACTCAACATAACAAATTACAGCCAATTTGGTTGACAAATGTACCAAAAATTTCAAAATGTCTATATTTGGGAGGTTCCGCTCAATGGAGGCTACGCTTAAAAATGGGCCAATTTTGATAATTTTTGGCATGGAGATTTTCTACCCAATGAGAACCCAAAATATCAAATTACAGCCAAATCGTTTTAAAAACCTGCTCAAAATCTCCCAAATACCGAATAATGCGGGGTACCGCTCAATGGGGACTACCCTTAAAAATGGACCAATGTAGATAATTTTTGGTATGGAGATTTTCTACCTTAGGAGAACTCAAAATACAAAATTACAGCCAATTCGATTGAAACAATTGCTTAAAATCCCGTAAATAGCGAAATTCGGAAGGTTCCCTCATATGGGGGCTACCATAAAAAGTCGACGCAAATTTATGATTTTTGGTGGGGAGATTTGTTACCCAATTATATGCCAAAATACTAAATTATAGCCAATTTTGATGAAACCATGTCATCAAAATCCCCAAAATAATGAAATAGTGAAGGTACCCTGCAGTGAGAGCTATACCGAAAGGTGGACCGATATTGATGATTTATGGATTAGAGATTCTCTATCCAATGAGAACCCAAAATACCAAATAGCTGCCAATTAGGTTGAGAAAATGTGCTCAAATATCTCTAAATATCGAAATTTGGGAGGTACCCTTCAATGGTGGCTACCCCGAAACATGGACCGATATTGTTAATTTTTGGCAGAGAGATTTTCTATCTTAGGAGAACTCAATATAACAAATTAAAGCCAATTCGATTGAAACAATTGCGGAAAATCCCCTAAATAGGGAAATTCGGAAGGCTCCCTTATATGGAGGCTACCCTGAAAAGTCCACCAATATTTATAATTTTTGGTGTGATGATTTGTTACCCAATGAGATGCCAAAATACTAAATTACAGCCAATTTTGATGAAGCATGTCCTCAAATTCCCCAAAATAATGAAATAGTGAGAGTGTCCTGCAGTAGGAGCTATACCGAAAGGTGGGCCGATATTGATGATTTATGGTTTAGAGATTCTCTATCCAATGAGAACCCAAAATACCAAATAACAGCCAATTAGGTTGAGAAAATGTGCTCAAATTTCTCTAAATATCGAAATTTGGGAGGTACCCTTCAATGGAGGCTACCCCGAAACTTGGACCGATATTGTTAATTTTTGGCAGAGAGATTTTCAACCCAATGAGAACCCAAAATAGCAAATTAAAGGCAATTTGTTTGCAAAAAATGTGCCCAAAATGCTTAAAACCCCGAATATCGGCGGGTAGCCTTCTATGTGAGCTACCCTGAAACATGAACCGATATTGCTTATTTTTGGCGGAGAGATTGTCTATCTAATGAGAACCCAAAATAGCAAATTGCAGCCAATTTGGTTGAAACATGTGCTCAAATTCCTCTAAATATCGAAATTTGGGAGGTACCCTTCAATGGAGGCTACCCCGAAACATGAACCGATATTGTTAATTTTTGGCAGAGAGATTTTCTGTCCAATGAGAACCCAAAATACCAAATTGAAGGCAATTTGTTTGCAAAAAATGTGCCAAAAATGCTTAAAGCACCGAATATCGGTGGTTAGCCTTCTATGGGAGCTACCCTGAAACATGTACCGATATTGTTAATTTTTGGCAGAGAGATTTTCTATCTAATGAGAACCCAAAATACCAAATTAAAGGCAATCTGTTTGAAAAAATGTGCCCAAAATGCCTAAAATATCGAATATCGGCGGGTAGCCTTTCATGGGAGCTACCCCGAAACATTGACCGATATTGTTAATTTTTGGCGGAGAGATTTTCTATCCAATGAGAACCCAAAATAGCAAATTGCAGCCAATTTGGTTGAAAAAATGTACCCGATACCCTTAAAACACCGAATATCGGTGGTTAGCCTTCTATGGTGGCTACCCCGAATCGTTGGCCGATGTTGTTAATTTTTGGTAGAGAGATTGCCTATCCAATGAGAACCCAAAATACCAAATTACAGCCAATTTTATTGAAAAAAAAAAATGTGAACAAAATTCATAAAATATCGAATATCGCATGTCCTCAAATTCCCCAAAATAATGAAATAGTGAGAGTGTCCTGCAGTAGGAGCTATACCGAAAGGTGGGCCGATATTGATGATTTATGGTTTAGAGATTCTCTATCCAATGAGAACCCAAAATACCAAATAACAGCCAATTAGGTTGAGAAAATGTGCTCAAATTTCTCTAAATATCGAAATTTGGGAGGTACCCTTCAATGGAGGCTACCCCGAAACTTGGACCGATATTGTTAATTTTCGGCAGAGAGATTTTCAACCCAATGAGAACCCAAAATAGCAAATTAAAGGCAATTTGTTTGCAAAAAATGTGCCCAAAATGCTTAAAACCCCGAATATCGGCGGGTAGCCTTCTATGTGAGCTACCCTGAAACATGAACCGATATTGCTTATTTTTGGCGGAGAGATTGTCTATCTAATGAGAACCCAAAATAGCAAATTGCAGCCAATTTGGTTGAAACATGTGCTCAAATTCCTCTAAATATCGAAATTTGGGAGGTACCCTTCAATGGAGGCTACCCCGAAACATGAACCGATATTGTTAATTTTTGGCAGAGAGATTTTCTGTCCAATGAGAACCCAAAATACCAAATTGAAGGCAATTTGTTTGCAAAAAATGTGCCAAAAATGCTTAAAGCACCGAATATCGGTGGTTAGCCTTCTATGGGAGCTACCCTGAAACATGTACCGATATTGTTAATTTTTGGCAGAGAGATTTTCTATCTAATGAGAACCCAAAATACCAAATTAAAGGCAATCTGTTTGAAAAAATGTGCCCAAAATGCCTAAAATATCGAATATCGGCGGGTAGCCTTTCATGGGAGCTACCCCGAAACATTGACCGATATTGTTAATTTTTGGCGGAGAGATTTTCTATCCAATGAGAACCCAAAATAGCAAATTGCAGCCAATTTGGTTGAAAAAATGTACCCGATACCCTTAAAACACCGAATATCGGTGGTTAGCCTTCTATGGTGGCTACCCCGAATCGTTGGCCGATGTTGTTAATTTTTGGTAGAGAGATTGCCTATCCAATGAGAACCCAAAATACCAAATTACAGCCAATTTTATTGAAAAAAAAAATGTGAACAAAATTCATAAAATATCGAATATCGATGGGTAGCTTTCTATGGGAGCTACCCCGAAACTTGGACCGATATTATTAATTTTTGGCAGGGATATTTTCTATCCAATGAGAACCCAAAATACCAAATTACAGCCAATTTAATTGCAAAAAATGTGAACAAAATTCTTAAAATATCGAAAATTTGGGAGTACACTTCAAAGGGGCTATAGCAAAACTTGGACCCATATATCCCATTTTCAATACCATAAATCCTAGGAGTGGTAGTAATGTATGTACCAAATTTTGAAGCTCTAAGTTAAATATTTGAAATCTCTACATTTATGTTCTTTATATTTGAGAATCAAGGGGATGGCTTTGCTTCGCATTAAAAAAAAAAAATCGCAGCTAATAGACCCTTTAAAAAAATCTGGTTGATAGTTCTCTTATCGAAATCTGTTTTTTGTGTGTCCTCATCTCACATTGAAAATTGCTAAATATTCGAAAAAATTGCAAAATAATTTTTTTCTGCCTTATTGTCATGCCCTGCCATTATCTGGTAATCATTTTTTTTTTTTTGATGGGGTCATTTATTGCCCCCCTCCCTATCAAAAAAATATATTTTAAAACAAAAAACTAAATCGAAGTTTCGTATTGAAAATAAAAAAGCCACATGGCTCATTGATTTCATATTGGACAGCAACAAAGAGGTCACTTCGGCTAATCGATAGTTAAACAATAACGACAATAGCAACAACTACAACACATGATGATCAATTCGAAATATTAGCTGGGCGATAAAAAAACAACAACAACAAAAAACTCTAAACAACAAAAAGGGGTATCTTTGTAGCTTTGACATGTGGCACATGCCATAACAATAACAAGAGTGATAACAAGAAGAAAATAAAAAAAACAACAACAAAAAAGAAATCAAAAAAAAAATTTTTTTTCAAAAAAAAAAAAAAAATAATAATGATCCGATCCACCTCCCCTTTTGGGCTAAAAATAAATGCACATGGGCTCGCAGCAAGCACACAGACACAGTCACATAGCCACACACACGCACGCACACAAAGAAAACAATTCTCCCCCACCCACAATGATTTTGCTCTGGCATGTTGCTGTGTGTGTGTGTGTATGGAGTCAATAAAAATTTGTCACTTCTAGAAATTAATTGCCCTTGAAACAACAACACCAACAACACCAACAACACCAACAACAGCAATAACACCAAATGCTACACAAACAAAGAACAACAACAACAAAAAGCTGGGCAAGAACCCCCTGACGCAGAAGAAAAAAATCCACCTAGTTAAAAAAAAGTGCTGTAATTTAGTAGTGCAAGCTGGAAGGACATTTAGTCCTTTTAGAATGCATAAAGGCTTGGACATGCAATCTTTGGCCAAGTCAACAAACAAACAAGACATATGGCCCATAGATTTTTTTCCACAAATTTTCCTAACTTCGAAAAAACTGCTGTTATATGCAGTTTCTCTAAAATCTAACCCCCAAAAGGATTTACCTTGCACAAACAGGAAGAAAAATAATCCTTTTTTGGTGGGCGCTACCTTTGCCAATCGCAAACACAGGGTAATGGCTTAATTTCTTTTTCCTGGCGAACAATTTCATTTCTCATTTCTTTTTTCCCTGCAAACACCTCTCTAGCCTAGGTGGTGGTGTTTTTTGCGACCCTAACAACTCAATTTATTGATTGCCGAGTTCGAACGAAGAACGATGCGTGCCGGACGCACTTAATTAACTGTGACAATCAATTTCGGTATGCAACTTATGTCTCAATTATTGGGTTTGTTTTTTTCCTTCTCCATTTGAATTGTTTGCCATTTTTAATGGCTTTCGGTTCGGTAGCTGCTCGTCAACGCGTGACCTATGGCTGTGCATGGTGCATTGTGGCGGATTTTTGTTTTTTTTTCTGGTCCAAAAACAAATTGCAATTTATTGGGTGATTTATGATAGTTCAAAGGAATATTTTTTTGTAGAAAAAAAAATAATAAGAGGAGAGGAGGGCTGGTACTTACTTGCTTGGTCACCGAATCGATGAGACGCACAAATATGTCCTGTTCTTGGCGGGCACCTGGAATGTGGGAGGAAACAAAAAATAATGATAATTAGAAAATAATCAGAGATATGAAAAAAAATAAAAAATCGATATGAGAACACAAAATAGGAGATTGTAGCCAATTCAACTGAAAAACGTGCCAAAAATCTCCAAAATATCGAAATTCGGGAGGTACAGCTATATGAGGGCTACCCTTAAAACTACACTAATTATAATAATTTTTTGTAGGAAGATCTTATACCTAATGAATATCCCAAATACCAAATACGAGACAATTTGTAGAAAAACGTGTCAAAAATCCCCCAAAATATCGAAATTCGGAATGTACCCTTATATGAGGGTTATACTGAGAAGTGGAGCGATTTCGATCATTTTTGGCAGAGAGATTTTATACCCACTGAGAATCTGAAATACTAAATTCGAGACATTTCAGTTAAAAAAAATGTGCCCAAAATTGGCAAAATATCGAAATTCGGGAGGTACCCTTATGTGATGGCTACCCTTAAAAGTGAACCAAAATTGATAATTTTTGGTATGGAGATTTGCAACCTAATGAGAACTCAAAATATCAAATTTGAGACAAATCTGTTGAAAAACTGACCAAAAATCCCCAAAATATTGAAATTCGGAAGGTATCCTTATATGGGGGCTACCCTTAAAAGTACAGCAATTTTAAAAAAAATTTGGTAGGGAGATTTTATACCCAGTGAGAATCCAAAATACCAAATTTGAGAAAATCCGGTTGAAAAACGTAGGTATCTAAAACCCCCAAAATATAGAAATTCGGAAGGTACCCCTAAATGGGGTCTACCCTTAAAAGTGGAGCAAAATTAATAACTTTTGGTAGGGAGATTTGACACCCAGTGAGTACCCAAAATACCAAATTCGAGACATTTCAGTTAAAAAATGGGCCCAAAATTGGCAAAATATCGAAATTCGTGAGGTACCCTTATATGGGGACTACCCTTAAAAGTGGAGCAATTTTAATAATTTTTGGTAGGGAGGTTTGCCACCCAATGAGAACTCCAAATATCAAATTCGAGACAATTTGTAGAAAAACGTGTCAAAAATCCCCCAAAATATCGAAATTCGGAATGTACCTTTATATGAGGGTTATACTGAGAAGTGGATCGATTTCGATAATTTATGGCAGAGAGATTTACTACCCCATGAGAACTCCAAATACCAAATTCGAGACAATTCGGTGGGAAAACATGCCTAAGATCCCTAGAATATCGAAATTCGGGAGGAACCTGAAACTGAAAACATCGAAATTCGAGGGGTACCCTTATGTGGGGGCTACCCTTAAAAGTCAACCAAAAATTATAATTTTTGGTTGGAAGATTTGCTACCCAATAACAACCCAAAATACCAAATATGAGACAATTCTTTTCAAAAATCTGTCCAAAATCGGCAAAATATCGAAATTCGGGAGGAAGCTCATATGGGGGCTAACCTTAAAGGTCGAGCAATTTTGATAATTTTTGGTATGGAGATTTGCAACCTAATAAGAACTAAAGATATTAAATATGAGACAATTCGATTGAAAGATATACCCAAAATCCCCACAATATCGAAA